>NC_142112.1:39135203-39222703 GCF_056152115.1 Neolamprologus brichardi
GATTCTTCATGATCCCGCCGTGTTTTTAGACAAATCCGAAAAAGAGATGAATGGAGGACGAGGACGACGCCTCGGCACCTCCAACCCACCACCCTACTCGCTGCTTCCTGTAAACGGGAAGAGTGAGGGGGCGGGGTTTAACGTTTAACCGCATTGGACGTTAAAGTCAGAGCGTCAGACGATCAGAGGCTCGGGTCTTCCTGCTAAGATTGTCCCACGCTGCTCGCGGTGTGTGTTTTTGTAAACGCTTCGTAGATTAAAACCCGACTTCAGGGGAAACGCCGTCACTGAGGCGCTCGTACGATCACGCTGCAGGAAAACAGGTTCACCCTCAAACTTTAGAAAAAAGTAGAAATCAGCTGAAACTTCACTCTTGTAAAATCAAATGAATAAATTTTTCTTCTAGTAAAAACATTAAAGCTCCCGTGTGTTCAGGAGTCATGGAGGGTCGAAGCAGGAAGTTAAAGCGTGAGAATGAAACGTTATGAACAGATTTCAGATCCATCATCATCCTGGTGAATGTTTAAAAAATAAAAGAAGTCAGATTTTAATGTTTACAGTAGAGGAGAGCAGGAAGTGCTGCTGTCTGCTGCTAGCTTCAACAGTAATGTCGGGTTTTGAACAGGATGTTGGTCTCATGGTGCAACTTCAGAATAAAACACAAACATGGAAAATTCTTCTTGTTGGCTTTTATTTTGTAAGAACATAATCCTGATCTGTCACGCTGTCAGAGCTCAGGAGCTCCAGGGGAAGTAAACACTTACAGCACATGATCTGTCACATGACTTTGTGTGAGGGGGACTTCCTGCGTAAACTGATGGCCTTCAGAATAAAAGTTTTTTTTTTGCCCTTTGACTTTGGAGGGATGCTAATAAATTAAGAACATCCACGTTAACTGTGTCCTAAAGCAGGGCTAGTCCTGTAGTGAACATTAAAAGTATGACGAAACATAAACGACCTGATCAGCTGATCACATCTCTCATAAACAGGAGTTCAACGGCTGCTTTCCTTTTTTATCTGATTATGATTCCTGCTCAAACACAAGATCTTCTTTGGGAAATGGTCAAATATTCCTGCTGGTGTTCCATGTCAGCTGCATCCATCTTCACCCATCACTTCATTTACGGTAAAATGTGACAGTGGAGTTTATTTAAAACAAATATTTAATAATTGATTATTTTATTTAGAATGTTCACTGATGCAGAGAAAGAGGAGTGACACTGAGGCTGATGATTTGCTGTGGTCACTCTTACAGGGAGCAACTGAAAAAAGATGAAGAAGAATAAAAATATCTCCTAACATATAAAATGATAAAAATAATAAGCACCAGTATTGTTGACTGTGCAGTGACCTGCAAGAGGCAGTAGCTCAACTCCCGCACTAACGCCACTGCTGGAAGCCACCCCCGTTTTATATAGAGCCTCAGAGGATTCAGGGGGAAATGTAAAAAAAGAAGAAGAAGAAAGAAAAAAACATATAACAATAAAACTCCTGCTTTTATTGTGAAGGCCGAAGTGGAAGTCGTGTCTCTGGCCGGTTGCTTCGCTCTTCTTCCGCGATCAGAGCCCGGAGTCTGGAGGCAGAACCGAGCAGAAAACTGCGAAATAAAGCGGCGGCCCGGTGCGAAGGATGTCCGAGGAGCATTACCTGGAGCTGAGCGAGAACCCCGTGCAGTTCGAACATGCGTCGAGCGTCAACAACGTCTTCTTCGACGAGGCTAACAAGCAGGTGAGCTAACGGCTAACAGCTAGCAAAACTTCTGCCAGCGAATTTAAATGAATAAGTTCAAAAACTGGAACATTTACGGTAAAATGTGACAGTGGAGTTTATTTAAAACAAATGTTTAATAATTGATTATTTTATTTAGAATGTTAACTAGCTTAAATTAAACTCTATGACAAATAAGAAGTAAACCAGAGGACACTCACAGTCAGCTGTTATTAAACTGGGATTAATCTGATCCACGATCAGCTGACGTGACATTCTCCGAAAACATGCTTTATTTTGTTTGGCTCGTTTTTACAGGTGTGGCCTCTTCTTCGCCATATTTTAGGGATCTTATGTCAATAAAAGTTGCTCAGAGTCACACAGTGCTGTCAGACTTGAACCGCTCTGGTGTTTACGTGCGGAGTGATTTGGGTCTTAAACACACCTGTGTGCAGCTGTCCTACATCTCTGCTGTTTTCTTTCTCCAGGTGTTCGCAGTGCGTTCAGGTGGAGCCACCGGGGTGGTGGTTAAAGGTCCTGATGACAAGAGCAGCGTCGCCTTCAGGTTCGTGCGCTCAGCCGGGATTTAAAGATGAAGCACATCCGTGTTTTTATCTTTATTTGTACCTGTCGCCACGTGAGGGTGAACCTTTACAGCTCTGGCTCTTGGTTATTGGTGGTTGAAGCCGGGCCTGGAGATGCTGATGAAGGCGTTACACACCCGGGGCAGCTGGGTGTGCTTTGGGTGTTCTTCAACTCAAACCCCCCCTCCCTTTATGTGTGCAAGTTCCGTTTAAAGTGGGTTCAGGTTCTCTCCCCAATGCCTGACGACACTCTGAAAGTTGAATAATTTGTCCCAGATACTGAAACTCGCGGCTTCATGCTGCTGGGTCTTTAAAGCCTTCAGGTCAGAGGTCAGAGTGACTCTGAGGGTTAACTGGAGAGGCTGAAACTGGAGCGATGCGTTCACTGGCAGTGTTTAGATCAGTAAAACGGGAATGCTTATGTAAACTGTGTGTTTGACTCGTCAGGATGGACGATAAAGGAGAAGTAAAATGCATCAAGTTTTCCATCGGTAACAAGATCCTGGCTGTGCAGAGAACCTCCAAGTCTGTGGTGAGTTCAGGGACACTCAGGTCTTATTAGGCACAGAGGAGCGGCGGGGCTGCTGTCTTATTTCGCCTCTAGTGGAGAATTTATGATACAAACCTTTTTATTTGTAAATGTTGAATTTACAGATTTTGTTGAAATTTCAGTTTTTATTGTAAATGTTTGTTGTTTTTTTCCTTCCGGACATGCAGGTCGTGCATGCTTGGTTAGGGATCGTTTCAAATGTGACGTTTCTGTTTTGAATGTTGTGTTCGCAGGATTTCATCAACTTCATCCCCGACTACCCGCACACAGAGTTCAGTCAGGAGTGTAAGGTACGCTGCACTTCCTGCTGTTTGCACGCCGTCTGCTGACGGGTAAACTGGGCTCATGATGTTTGTGTCGCTCCGCAGACGAAGAACGCCAACATCTTAGGTTTCTGTTGGACCAACTGGAACGAGGTCGTCTTCATAACCGACCAGGGAATCGAGTTTTACCAGGTAACCCGAACAGCTCGCCCACAGAGTTTGGCTCTGCGTGGTCATGTGACACAAAACCTCATATAATGTCTTCTGATTGGAGCGTTCAAAGGAACAATTCAGTGTTTTCCACATGTGTGCGTTCTACGAGGAGAAACAGGAAGTGACATCACTTTGATGCCTGGCACTTTGCTTGTGTTTTTGTGTCTGCGCCTCAGGCTCACCTGAGCGTTACCTGTTTAGCTGTGATGTCATGACCTCCTGTGCTCAGGTGTTTCCAGACAAGCGCAGCCTGAAGCTGCTGAAGAGTCAGAGCATCAACGTGAACTGGTACCAGTACTGCCCCGAGACCGCCGTCATCCTGCTGTCCACCACCGTGCAGGGGAACGTCCTGCAGCCCTTCGCCTTCAGGGTGAGGCGGATACTCACGTCGCTATAGCAACACAAAGGCCGTCGTTTTGATTTCAGTGTGTTGATTGGTCGGTTTAGAGCAGCAGCACATCCACGGCGGCTTCATTGAGCATCCTGAGTGGATCGTTTATAGAGTGGGCGTGGCTTCACCTGCAGTCGAGGTCAGCTGATGTGAATAAACGTTGTCTTGCTGTTCCAGAACGGCACCATGTCCAAGATGTCCAAGTTTGAGATCGAGCTGCCGGTTGTCCCCAAACCCGCCAAACTCAGCCTGTCGGAGAGAGACATCGCCATGGCAACCATGTAATTCACAGGCTGGGTTTTCTTTTGTTTTTGCTCCACTTAAAAAAACAACAACAATAACTGTGTGTGTGTTTGCAGCTACGGTCAGCTGTACGTGATGTACCTGAAGCATCACTCGAGGACGGCCAACAGTCCCAGTGCAGAGGTGGTGCTGTACCACCTGTCCAGGTAAACGCGCCGCGGCGTCCACTGATTGGTTGAGCTTTAACGTGCGTCGGTGATTTAAATTGAGGCGTTTCCTCTGTGTGGCTCAGGGAAGGTTCCTGTAAGAAGAGTCACGTGCTGAAGCTGAACACGACGGGCAAGTTCGCTCTGAACATCGTCGACAACCTGGTGGTGGTTCATCACCAGAGCTCGCAGGTTAGAGCGCCGTCCTTCCTCTGAGGCGTCGGTGGCGCCGACGATCTCGAGTGTTTTTATTAAACCGGCTTCATGCTCTGTGATTCAGACGTCGCTGATCTTCGACATCAAGCTGAAGGAGCCCGACTGCGCCCTGAACATCCACCAGCCCGTCCTGCCGGCCAGGTCCATCCACCCCTACAGGATCCCGCTGGCAGGTACGCACGAAACATACCGACGAAGGCACAATGTGATCGAACAATCAGCTTTAAACAGATGAAATGAATTAGTTGAACAGGAAATGTGTGATTAACAGCAGAGGAGTTACAGGCACCCGTGAGAAGACACAGAATCGAACCTGCGTCTGCGTCTTTAAGTAGCTGAGAAACAACTGACGCATCGAGAGCTTGGATCAGAATCCGGAGCGTGAGGTTCTGACTCCAGACCTCTGCTGTTTATCGACAATGCTGTTAGTTAGTCATGAAGGTGACGCCCAGCAGTGACCTGAGCTCTGCTGTGCTTCTTCTTCACGTCCTCTCGTCTTCCCTGCAGGGCCGGCGGCCGTTCCTTCGCAGCCTCCGGTGCCGTGTCAGCTCTGTATCCTTTCCTCACAGTAAACGTTTGATTCGCTGTCAGTCTCAGGCGTTTCTTTTCCTCAGCGTCACTCCAGACTCCTCCTCCTGGAGCGTCTTCCAGCCGGACATCATCATCAGCGCCAGCGAAGGTGAGCAAACGCGAGCGCACAATGGAGAAAAGCCACTTAATGCTACGTCCAGGGAGACGTTTAAGTTCACAGTGCAGGCGTCTCCTGCAGCAGAGCCGACCTGGAAACAGGTTTCATGATGGAAAAGCCTGTTTCACAACATAAAACCTCTAAATCCTGTTTTATCTGAGAGATTTAATTTTCTCGCAGTCAAACAATAATTCTGTGAAGTTAAACGGACTAAAAGCATCATCTCTGCTGTTCCAGGTTACCTGTGGTACCTGCAGGTGAAGCTGCCGCCCACGGTCAACCTGCTGCAGGACAAAGGCAAACTGATGGACTTCCTGTTACGGCGCAGAGAGTGCAAGATGGTCATCCTGTCGGTCTGCTCGCAGAGTGCGTACCTAACCGCCGCTCGTCTTTAGACTCTGATCAGAGATCAAAGCTGATGATGAGACGGCGCTCTGGTTATGAAGAGAACCAGCTGCTCCTCTGGGTCGACGTTTCTGCTTTGATGCTCCGTTAAAAAATGTGTTAAACATCAAATAAGCTGAGCCAGGACTGAGGGGATGTAAAACCAGTGAAACCAGTAACACCAGGCACAATCTGAGGCAACGGCTCGACCTGTAGTTCGCACATTCACGCTTTTATTTCCTCTGAACGGCGAGCTGTGCCACGAGCCAACGTCTGACTCGTCTGTCTGTGTTGCAGTTCTGGAGGTCGGCGAGAAGGGAAGTCTTCCTGTTGTGGCGACCGTGTTCGACAAACTCAACCAGGTGTACAAAGATTACCTGGAGGCGGAGCAGAGCTACACGCAGGTGAGGCGCCCACGGAGCTTCCTGCTCCCTAAAGTCACCTGATCTGATTTCTAACAGTTTTTTTTCACGTTTGCAGGCGATGGAGTCCGGACCGAGCCGAGGAAGCGCCGCCCAGAAGCGTCCGGTCAGAACTCAGGCCGTCATCGACCAGTCGGACATGTACACGCACGTCCTGTCCTCGTTTACGGAGAGGAAGGTACGCCGCACGTGAGTGAGTTTCCACCCAAACGTTTCAAACCAGGCGATGTGATCAACTTCCTGCTCTGTGCGTCCCGCAGGGCGTCTCCCACAAGTTCGTCATCGCCGTGCTGATGGAGTACATCCGCTCTCTGAACCAGTTCCAGATCACCGTCCAGGTAACTGAGCAGCGCCGCGCGAGCGGGCGGGGTCGTGAGTCGTCCTGGTAACACCTGTGATGTTTTTTCCAGCATTACCTGTACGAGCTGGTGATCAAGACGCTGGTGCAGCACAACCTGTTCTACATGCTGCACCAGTTCCTGCAGTACCACGTGCTCAGCGACTCCAAACCTCTGGTGAGTTCAAACCAGCAGCTCGTCCTGAAACGAGTCTGCAGCTCGCTCGACGCCGCTCGCCGTGCTCGTTACGTCATCGTTTCAGTGTCTCACTGTCGAATTGTCCTCTCAGGCGTGTTTGCTGCTGTCTCTGGAGAGCACGTACCCGCCCGCACACCAGCTGTCCCTGGACATGCTGAAGGTACAAACAAAGAAGCTTCACGTGGTCATTTCATTGCTTCATCGCTGTAAACTTCCTGTTTGCGTTCACAGCGCCTGTCCACGGCCAACGACGAGATCATCGAGGTTTTGCTGTCGAAGCAGCAGGTTCTGGGCGCGCTCAGATTCATCCGCAGCGTCGGTGCGTTCATCATCACACACGCGAATGTGTTTAACGCAAACTCGCCCTGACGTGTTTCTCCCGGCGCAGGTGGCCACGACAACGCGTCTGCGCGGAAGTTCCTGGACGCGGCGCAGCAGACCGGAGACCAGATGCTGTTCTACACGGTGTTTAGGTCGTTCCAGCAGAGAAACCAGCGACTCAGGGGAAGCCCCGCCTTCAACCCAGGTGAGCACTGCGAGGAGCACGTGGCTCACTTCAAGCAGCTGTTTGGGGAGCAGGCGTTGATGAAGCCGTCCACCGTGTGAGCCCGGTCTCCTTGGCGAGGAGACGACGGGACGCAAATCATCGCAAATCATGCTAGCATCCTAGCATCCCGCCCCAGGATTAAGAGAAGGTGGTGTTACTGCTGCTCCACCTTAAACGTTAACAGGATGTGTTCATTTATGATTGTTTTTGCTAAAATCACTGCGTCGTCTGAATGCTTCCTCCTCTGCGGCGCTAACACCTTTTTTGCGGTCGGCTTTACCTGCACAGGTGATCCTGACCTGTGAATGATTCCAGGTTAGTTTGTGTTCTCGGTGAAACGTCGCTCTGATATCACCTGTTGTGGGAGGGGCCAGAGCCTGCACCGCTGTGTGTTTGTGGGGTGAATGTGCGGTGTATATTCTGTAAGATAAAGATGAATTATTGTGTCTGAACACGTTTTAATGTCATGAAATCCAACATGTCTGTGTGCAGCTAATAAAGCTTTAACTGAAAACCAGTCCTGTGTCAGTTAATGTTCTCATACACACCTCAGTCATCTAACGTTCAGCAGCTTTGGGTTCATGACTGCAGCCTGGAATCGAACCACCAACCCTCCAACCAGCAGAGCTGCTCTGCCTGAGCTACACCTACACAAGTCTGATGGGCGATAATTTCAAATGTTTGGCTCGAACCATCGACGTGTATGAAGGAGAGTTTGGGTTTAGTCTGGACATCTCGTTAAAATTTGGTGGCATTATGAACAAAGCACCATCAGACTGTAGCGTGCAGCAACATCTGGAAAGTGTCTGATTGTCAGTTCAGTTCCCCAGAGCCCGAACCTCAGCGTGACTGAAGCAGTGTGGCATCGTCGACAGATGGCTGAAAGCTAAAGAAAAGCTTTGAATGTCCTTTAAGGCTGGAGAGCTGCTCCTGAAAGAAAGCTGCCTCGGAGAGTTCAGACTGCTGACTTCTTGAGAAGTTTATTTACTCCGTGTTTGTCTCATGCTGTACCTTCATGTTTCAGTAAACGGCTCCATTTCCCAGGCAAAGAAATGTGGTCGAGACCTTCGCCTAAGGTGTGACTGCATGTGCAAGGAAGCTTTAAAGAAAAGTTTGTTTCATCAGGTTTGGTCGATGATTCTGTACATGCAGATTCAGATGTTAAAGTTATTGATCTCTAATCATTCAGATTGACACTTCAGTGTAATCACCCAGATAAATCCATAGATTCATGGCAAAACGTGCTTTTACAGGGACTCTGGTCCTTCACGATGCAGAGAAGAGTACCAACTTTACCGTCCTCTGCTGTACTTTTACTCAACACTGAAGTATATTTTTGTCTATCAGACCAGCGGTCTCCAACCTTTTTTGCGCCACGGACCGGTTTATGCCCGACAATATTTTCACAGACCGGCCTTTAAGGTGTTGCGGATAAATACAACAAAATAAAACTAGTACCGGTACCAAAAAAAAGAAGATTTATTCATAACACACGTGAAAAGACCCAGGAAAACAGAGTTAACGATGAAACCGATAAAAACCCTGAAAACTATACATTTTACACCTGAGCCTCAACTTTCACGGCCCGGAACCGGTCCGAGGCCCGGAACCGGTCCGAGGCCCGGGGGTTGGGGACCGCTGTATCAGACGACAAATAAAACTTTAGGAATCTGATAGAAACCCTCCTATCCCGCAAAAATACTTCTACAGCGTTAAAGAACACAATGTAATGTAAATATGAACTGAATAAGATCAGATATTTTCTCCAATAACTCGACTGGAATTTGTTGTTTTTTACATAACATTTGCCTCCTAAAACTCATTTAAACACTTGTGACAAAAAGAAAAAGACCACGCCGTGGACGGTCTTTGATTCACACACCTTTCCTTGATATATTCTTTATTGCTTTCTCTTATTGGGTTGAATACAGAACAGGTTTACATCTCTTGACTTTGTGAAACACTGTCATGTTTGAGAGGACAGACGAGGGAAACCACCACAGAGGAAAAGAAATCAACGTTTTTCAGACGATTGTGTCTTAATGCTTTCTGATTGAGGTCCAGCATTTGTGCGAGTGTGTTTAGAAATCTCCTCTCTGACGTTCCCTTTGACCTCTGACCGGGACGCAACGTTACACAGGAGGGCGAAACCGAACCAGAGGAGGACTTCAACCAAAATCTGTGTGTGTGGAAGGAGGGGAGGGGTCTTTTAATCCAACCACACATTTGTTTTTGACGAGTTCACAGTCAAGTGCTAAATGTAGTGATTGACAGTTCTGAATCATTATTAAAAAAAAAAAAAAAAGAGAGAGACAACGTAATCAGGACAAGTTGCAACTCAGGAAATAAGAACATGAAGCATTTTGAATATGGATTCGTGAAAGACCCTGAGAGCGAGGTTATATATAATTTCATTTATATATATGTGTGTGTGTAGCACAAGAAGTGATGAGAAAAGAGAAATCATCCATAATTGAACAAATTAGATTAACATGCAAAAAAAACAAAATCCTAACCTAAAAGTCACCCTTTAACTGAACACAATGGATTTTCACAGTTTTATACGCATTTATATATCATAGAGAAAAAAATAACAAAAACTAACAACACAATAAAACCAATAGACCCAAACAATCTGTTCTCAACTCATATACAGGAGATCTACATAAAGCTTTTTGGATTCAGAGGGATTCTTATTGCTAGTCCGATTCGCACCCCGGCCCGCTGCACCTATGGTGAGCCGGTTAGTCCACGACACAAACCATCAGTTTCTCAAAACAGTTCTGCAGCATAAATGTGATATTCTTAATACATGGCTTCTTCTCAAGTCATTGTAGAAACTAAACACACACACACACACACACAGACACACTCGCCTGGGCTCCAAATAAATACATTTAAAAACAGTCCACGTGCATTCGAATGGAAGTCCAGTATTCATATGGCCGTGCGCGCACACACACGTAATCCAGAGGGAGCACAGAGGGAGCTAACAAAACAGGAAACAGTTCAGAGAGAAAGGGAGGATTTCCTCCCGGCCACGAAACTTATTAACTCAACTGTGATTAGCATCATGGTTAACTTTACTCGCTTTGACTAGAGTGGGAAAGTTGCAAAAAAATAAATAAATAAAAAAGTAAATCTATGGAAATGCTGATACATTCTATTAAACTCTGAGGAAATGCTTCAATTATGGAAAATTTTAAGCCGATTTAAGCCGCTGACAAACTATTTAGACGACGCTATCTGGGTGTTAGCATTTTAGCTAACTTTTAGCTAGTTTCTTCCATAATCTGCTCCATAGTTTGTTTGTTTGTTTTTTACATTTATTAAACATGATTCAAATGCATTAATCAATCGATGCTGACTAAGCTAAAAATAAATAAGCTAGTAAGCTAGCTAGCATGATGGATTATTGTTAGCCACTAGCTTACAAGCTTTAATCATTTTTTTCAATTTTGAGCAACAACATAACTGCTAAGGCACTAAAACAGGAGGAAAAGCCAAACATTTTCAAAAGCTTTTGATTATCTTTGTATTTTCCAAATCAAAATGATCTAAATGCAAATGTATAATTTTTAGTTTTCACAGCTTTAGATGAGATGTTAGCTGCTGAAAATAACGGAGGAATGAATGCTGTATTGGGACTCGCTCTGCTTTGAAAGAAACTAATATTTAATTTTTATTCATTAACAGCTCAAAAAGGGAAATTTTACATTTTTATCGTACTTTAGCTTTCTAAATTTCATTAAACGTTTGTGAGGCCCAAATGATTTGATGTATTGACAAAAATATAAACATTACAAAATGGAGGAAACTGACTCCCTTTCTCTCTTGATTGTGTTACGACAGTCCATGCTAATATTACTAATAGTATTAATAGTAGTATTGGAAGTTGTTAGTGCCACTTAACGGCAGCTACAAGTCAGCTCAGTTGTGGTTGTTCAATATCTCGAGTAAATGGCTGACTTCTGCTGGCCTACAGTTCCGTTATGAGCCGCTGAGGTTTGATTTGCTTATGAGGTTGCTTGATATTTAAAAAAAAAAAAAAAAGAATATGTACAAGATTATTAAGTATTATCAATCTTTACATGAAAAAGAAAACATATACATGCTATCAGGATCAATAGCCCTCCTGTTATGGGTTCGTTTGGATAGGCTGGTCCAGGGGTGACGTTAGCCCTTTTATTTGTGTTTGTTTGTGCAGCGGGTAATACAGTTCAGGAACACAAAATAGTGTCGTGATTTCACCCCCACTCCAACCGACCCATCCGCCCATCCCTCTCACCCCTTCATTTAGCTCCTCTTTCAACGTACAGCTAAAGGGACCATTTTGAAAATGAACTGATTGTCTATAATGCCAAATTCTTAACCACAAATCCACCTTAGGGCTGGGCGATAAAACAGCAACAGTGGTTATCACAGTATAAACTCAATAAAAATTTAACAAAAGCTCAATAATGGTTTTGCGAATGCTGGAAGGGCAAAGATATCCTCGGTTAGAAAGGTAACTCTGCTTCAGTAGTTTGGAAATGACATTTGGCAATTTATAATCTGGAGAATGAACAGATCAGCTAACATCAGGCATTATTTTTTCTTCAAATAGCAGAAAGTAATTACAGTCCCAAACTAGTGTTGTTAGTAGACGCAGACCCTCACTTCCATACGACTTATCCAGCAGCAAACGTCAACATTTTCAAGCACCGGGCCTTTAAACTTCAAATAAATAATGCACTGATTTATATTATAGTAATTATGTATGGAAGCTTGTTTTCTTCAGGTAAAATAATAATAATAATAATAATAATAATAATACAAAAGTAATCGCCAGGTAAAAGGTATGTCAAAATTTTAACAGTTCAGTTTAGATATTTCAAAAATTGAATAGTACTATTGAGTATCTTGATTTTTAAGGTTACTGCTCAGTAAAAGCAGAGAAATCAAGACATGAAATTTTGAGTTGGTAAGTTTAACTTTCAAGTTACTTTTCAGGATCTTGAAATTTCAAGATACATAACTTGAAACGTCGACCTACGGAAGACAAATACATTTCCCCCCCGAATTGCAGGAACAAGCTTTCACAATAACAACTATCACCTGATATTTATTTATTTCTTTTCTAAATTGTGCTCAGATTCTTAGCCTCATCGCCCAGCCCTAACCAACTCTCACTACATAGTTTCCAAAACACAAGCAAAGTACATGTCAAATAGAAACTGAACGTTTTTAGTTGTTCTCTTTGTATCAGCACAGATGAACACAAAAGAGGTACAAGTCCTCATGTACTTTCAGAAGAAAAGGTGGGGGTAAAATGGGACAAACAGTGCTAAACAAGTCCAGAGCCAACTCAAGAAACACGGATAATACTGTAAGAGGACTAGCTAGGCTGACACTTAGCTAGAAATCCTGCTAACTAGCTTAGTCATGTTTGGTCTTATCTAATCCGGTCAGTTAATATTAGTTAAGATATGTTTTTCCCCAGTAGGCAGGTGATGTCCCAGGATCCAATTAGCAAAACCCAACCTTGTAATCAGAGCTAGCTAGAGCTAACTAACCAAACCAAAACGTTAGCAGAGTAAACACAAGTCTGGTCAGGCTGGTTAATTCTAGCTAGCCGGTAGCATTAGCCTGTGGGCGATATGTTGGAACCCAATAAGAAAAGCTAAGCTTATATTAGAGATAAGAAGGGCCAACTAACCATACCAAGTTATTTAACCAAGTTAATCCGTTGCTAGCTTTGTTATAGTCAGTTATTGCCATCTAATGCTACCTTTTTACTATTTTTGATATCTTAGGGTTTTTATCATCTTGCCTGCTCTGGTCAGTTTTTCCAAACTAATGCTAACATTTTCTAATGTCTAATTGCTCCCGAAGAAAAGCTGATGCCAATGTAGGTAAAATACAGCTAGCTAGCATCATACCGGTTTTTAACCATGGTATTAACAAATTCCTTGCCATTTCTATGTTCTACTAAATTAGCTTCTATTTGGGTTCTATTTGGGTTAGTGTGCATGCCGTGTTTGAAGCTACGCTAATGAGTTAGCCCTGGCTTGCTTTTATTTGGCCCACAGTAGAAACCTGGCCTGCAGAGCATTAGCCCAGCTTAGGAAGACATAGGATTTAAAGGGTTGCCTACAGAGCTGCTCGTCTGTTGCTTTAATGGTTGCAGTTAAAAAGCAGAAGTTGAGGTAAACTGAACCTAAGTCAGGTATTAGCGGCGTTACACATTAGCACGCTGGAGGCCCTGTAATAAACCCTATAAGAATACTAGGGGGTGACGATGAGAGACAGGTGGGAGTCGCGCACACTCACACTCACACCCACACACAAACACAAACACAAAACCTTTTGATTTGTTCAGTTACATATATATAAAAAAAATCCACGAAAATGAATTCCCATCCCTACACCTAAATGTCACTGGTAATCGCACACATGCAGAAAAACAGAAAATACTCGAGCATCACGTGCCACATGTTTAACTCTCTGTACACACATGGAATCAACTGAGAATGATTATGAGTGAGAAATTATGAACACACACACACAGGCCGACTCACAGGGTGGCTTCAGGGATCAATAGTGTGATGGGTTTAAAAAAACAAAACAGGAAGAAGAAACACGGAGAACACAAACACTATTTTCTGCCCTTTCAAGAGTTCCTCTTCACACAGAAATGCGACTTTGAGAAGTTCGTGAATGTTTTCTTGTGTTTTGCCGAGCCGGCCGAGAGTCGGAACAACGGCGAGGCGTTTTCCAGTTACAAAAACAAAACAGAAAAAAGCTACCTCGGTCACACGGTGGCAGGCGGCCGCCAGTTGACGGTGGTGGCTGCCGGTCATTGCTGGTGAATCTGGGCCGCTTCGGCAGCCGTGCAGCTGTCGCCTCGCTCTTCAGTTTTATCCAAAACATATCAAAAATATCGACTGGTCAAACCGGACAAGCGGTCGGTGAATTTCTAATTTAGGAAATCCGAAACGTTGTGAAAGCATATTGTTCAGACACGTGTGTCGCAACGTCCAGCTCTTAATTTAAATACCGAAGAAGAATGGCAGATGCCATGTCTCAGTCTCTGTCTGTCTCTTGGCGTCTCCAAAGTTGATCATTTCTCTAAGAAAAATCTAGAACAATAATAAATCGTAACTTTATTCTTTTTATTGCTGAAATATAGATTCCCCCGCACAAAAAAATCTTATGTAAATCATTGTCATCATAAAAAGCTATAAAAATTAGATCCATTCTCCGTAATAATGCAGATAAAGATATAGCAAAAACATCTTTTAGGACTAGTAGTAAGGCACTTCAAGAAAACGAGGATTTCGTCTCTCTATCAAAAAGGGTTTCAGGGCTGGTTTTTGCATCGTCATCAAAGGTGTAGCGTCTCTCCGACCGTATGGCACTGCGGTGTTGTGGTTAGGGGTTCGCCCTCACTCCACGCCCACCAGAGGAGGCTCTCCGTTGGGCAGGATGTGTTCCAGAGGGGGCTTGGCGTGGATCTCCAGCAGCCCCTGGATAAAGCCCTGGGTGGGGGTGGCTGCTGCCGCTTCCCCTGACGGGCAGTTGGTGGAGGAGTGAGAGGGGTCTTTGGAGGCGTTTGGGTCAGATGTCAATTCGGCGCTAGTAGTTGTCTTTGTGTCAGTAGCTTGGCGGCTGGGAGTCGAGTCGACGGCGGTCGCGGGATCCGAGTCCCCGCCGGACTCTGTTGGTTTCGAAGGGCTCTGTTCCTCCCCCTCGTCTTTCACGTCCTCCTCCTCCAGCTCCTTCATCCCGGCTGCGGCGCTCCCGCACTCACTCTCGTTCTCTGAGGGCGGGCAGGTGGAGGTCGGGGTCGGGGTGCAGGAGTCACCGTCCTCGCTGCCGGCGTCGTCGTTGGCGCCAGAGGAGCCGTCAGCACCGCGGGGTTTCAGATGGATCCTTTGGTGCCGGACCAGGCTGTGCTTCAGGGTGAAGGTCCGCTCACAGGTCTGACACTGATAAGGACGCTCACCTGGAGGCAGGACGAGCGAGGAGTCAGAGCGAGGAAGACAACACAGGTAACAACAACAAAAACAGTCTGTATAACCACAAAAAGACCACAACATTCACAGCCACAGGTGACCTCAGGTGTGTGACCTCAGGTGTGTGGTACCTGTGTGAGACCTCAGGTGTGTGACCTCAGGTGTGTGGTACCTGTGTGTGACCTCAGGTGTGTGACCTCAGGTGTGTCGTACCTGTGTGTGACCTCAGGTGTGTGACCTCAGGTGTGTCGTACCTGTGTGTGACCTCAGGTGTGTGACCTCAGGTGTGTCGTACCTGTGTGTGACCTCAGGTGTGTGACCTCAGGTGTGTGACCTCAGGTGTGTGACCTCAGGTGTGTCGTACCTGTGTGTGACCTCATGTGCCGGGTCAGGTCCTGCAGAGACCAGAACCTCTTGGAGCACACGTTGCAGATCTTCTTCCTCTTGTCCATGCGTCCTCCGGATGACTCGCCGCCCTCCGCGCTCTTTGGTTCTGATGCCTCTTCGTCGCTCCTGTCCTCCTTCTCCTTCTCCTCTTCCTCCGACTCGCCACTGTCACCTCCTTCACTGTCGCCTCCCTTTGCTCCTTCCTCTGTCTCCATCTCTGCCTCCTTCTCCTCATCGCCAGGTTTGCTCTCCGGCGCCGCCTCTTCCTCCTCCTCCTTTGCCGGAGTGGCTTCCTCCGCTGTTGGCGGAGGTGGAGTCGGCGTATCCTCCGAGAGGTGCGCCCTCTCGTGGCGAGCGAGCGTGGTGGCGTAGCGGAAACTCTTCTTACACACTCGGCAGACATGTTTGTAGTCCGGCTGCTGTTTTGCAGCGAGGCTGTAGGACAAGGAAGACGAGGAGGAAGCGGGCGTGTCTTTCTCCTCTTCTGGGCTCTCAGGCGCTGCTTGGGGAGTGGAGGTAGCGGGTCCACATGAAGATGAAGATGAAGAGGAGGAGGAGCAGGAGGGCTGAGAGGACTGCTCCTCCTGGGCGGAGCCTGAAGATGACGTGTTGAGTTTGAAGTCGATGAGCTTCTTGCCAAAGTTCAGGTCCAGACTCTTGTTGCTGTGGCAGTCGTCATCGTCGGTGCTCTCCACCTGGAGGAGGGTTTTAACATTTATGACATCATCACATGACATGTTTGAGGCGTCTTTTTTTTTTATTGACCTTTTTTGAAAAGAACAGCTGCTGAAGGTGCTGCAGCGCCCCCTGGTGGATGGTTGAAGGTTTGAATGACCACAAAAACAAAATTAAATATAGCGTCAATCTTACATCCTGTGATCCGATTGTGTGTAATCTGCAGTTTACGTATATTTTACTCCATAATTTTGCTTTATAGAGAAATACTGTTTGTATCTCAGTGCTGGGGCTTTTTAACCCTTTAAGACCTACCATAGAACCAAGTCCGCCAGAGCTTATATTATATGTTTACATGCTGTGGAGCCATTTTTGGGAGCATTTCAAGTTGATATACATCAATACAACCATTACAGCCTAAATTTTAATAATATGTCTGCATTAAGTGCATAGAAATTACATAAATTGCAAAAAAGTGCAATAAACTACAAAAAAATTGAAAATCGTTTTTGTTTTTTTAACATATATTTCTAGTTAGAGAAATTTAAGAGGCTTATCCCTCAAAACTGTAAATACAAAAAAGTTGCACAAAATAGTTTCCCACCACAGGACATTTATTTTGAGTGTCTTCATAGTTTTATTTTTGAAATACACCAATTTTTATACACTGCAGGAAAAACTAAAATAAATATTATAATGCAAATTTGCAAAAAAGCAGCATATGCATCAAAATAAACTATTTCCAGCAGTGCAATATGAGTCCTAAGCATCCCAGAAACCACACAGAAAGTCATAAAGTCAAACATAACTTTTAAAAACACCAGTATAGGCTCATGAGGCCCTGATGGTAAAAAACTACATTTCTGCAAAATGACGTCACTTCCGGTTTCGGGCAGGTCATGGCGGACATGCGATAGTTCGCACTGATGGAGTAGGAAGTGTTATGAACAGCTGATCGGATCAGCAAAGCGTGTTTCTGGAATATTATGTTTTTGTTGCTGCAAGTGCTTTTTATGCAGTTTTTGCAAAGCTATATGTGGAAGGAAACTGTGACCGAGGACAAGCTGATGGCATAAGATGTAAGTACAACTCCTCCGGTTTCATATGCAAAACAAATTATTGCGCTAGCTCACGTGGTTGCAGAGCTACCGGGATTTAAAAATAGCTACGCAAAACGGAGCGTGCTGCTCTGACCGGCTTTAAAGGGTTAAAGACCTGTTCCCACAGTTACCTTGCTGCTGTTTGGAGGCTGTTTGCCCCGTGCTGCTCGGCTCTCTGGCGCCCCCTGCTGGTCCGGCTGCTGTGTGGTTTCTGTCTCCTGCTGCTCGGCAGGTCCAGGAGTCGGGCTGAAACCTGCAGCACAAAAACAGCTTTAGGCGATGATTTAAAGCCCAACATCTTCAGGGCAGGGACACCTGCAGGTTGACTCTACAGTGAAGCTCTGCGTTACTTCAGCTCCACTTCCTGCCACATGAAACCAAATCGTTCCTTCACGACTCGTTATTCAAACGTTACCTTGGCTTGGTTTGTGGGTGGGGCTTTCATGTGTGCCTTCACAGTGGGCGGTGCTATCAGCGGTGGGGGCGGGGCCTGAGTCTGTAGATGAAGCGGTATTGCTGAGGTTTTGTGCTTCTGGCGCCATCTGCTCCGTCTCTGATTGGCTCTCTGTGGGAGACAGTCAACAATCAGCGCTCTGAACTGAGACGCGTCTGCGGGTGTAACGCTGATAAAAACTGGTTGCTCTCTGACCGGCGCTCTCGTGCGAGCCTTCGTCGCCGCCTTTCTTCACGAGGGCGCCGTTGCGTCGCAGCGTCCTGTGGGTCACGCCGTGCTTCCTCAGCAGGTGGCGCTCGCAGTTGGATTTGGTGGAGAAGAAGGCGTCGCAGCGCGGACACGGGAATGGCTTCTGACCTGGGTGAAGACCAAACGATAACCCGGTTTCCATGGAGACAGGCACTGCGGCGACTGTTACGGTGTGTGTGTGTCGTGGTCATTACCGGTGTGCGTCAGCATGTGTCTCTGCAGCGAGCTCGCCCACGGGAACACTCGGGGGCAGAAGGGGCAGGTCAGCTTCTGCACGGAGTTGGAGTAAGCGTTCTTCTTTCCTTTGGGCTGATTCGCCGGCTTCGCCTCCTCCTTAGCTCCGCCCTCCTTCTCCTCCCCTCCTGTTGCTTTGTCACCATCTGCTCACAGAAAGAGTTTGAGTTCAATAAAGGGAAAAGTTAACTGTAACTTCCAGAAGTTTCCTGGACCGTTTCCTGCGCCCACCTCTCTTTCCTGCCAGCTCAGCAGCTCCCGTCTGCAGGTAGTTGCTGAACTTGTTGGCGTCTGTGTTGGCGAGCATCTTTTCCACGCTGGCAAACTCGCCGCTCGACTCCAGGTCGATGCCGCTGACCGCCTTCTCCTTCAGGCCGAGGCCGGCCTTCTTCCTGGGCCTCCTCCTGTTGGAGAGAAGGTGGAGTCAGCGCTGAACATAGCAGCAATGTGGATAAAGTTATTTGAAACGGCGCCCACAAACCTGGAGGGTCCGTCGGAGGCGTCGTCGCTCTGTCCCTCCAGGCCGGCCGAGGCCGCAGGGGCGTCTGTGGCGGGATCGGCCTGAGAGGAAGCGACGCCGGCAGCGTCGCGCTTCAGCAGGTCTGGGGCGGCGGACACGGAGCTGATGATCTGAGCGATGGAGGCCAGCGGCGGCAGCTCTTTGATGGTGCCGGAGGGCGAGGAGGCGGCGGGTTTGGGGAGCAGTGGTTTGAGGCGCTGGGCTCGCGCCGTGTTGGGGAGGGAGGCGGGGGAGGAAGTGGAGCCCGGGGGCAGCTGGTAGCAGCCGAGCTGGGGGTGGGGGTGAAGCGGGGCGGGGCCGCTCGCCATCTTCTCGTCCTTGGACAAAGCCTGCTGCTGCTGCTCGCCAATGCTGCTGCCGCTCTGCTCCGTCTTTATCTCCCTCAGCTCGCCGCTCGCTGCCTCCCTTCGCTGTCTCTTGCTGGGGATGGACAGGTCGATGGGCTGGTCCAGGTCGGCGCAGTCGAAGGGGGGGGCGACGCTCTCCAGTTTGACCCCAGGTGACCCCGTCTGGCTGCCGGCGCCAGCGCCGCGGCCCTTGGCGGAGAAGTCGAGCGGCTGGTCCAGTTCTGCAGGATACGTGACGTTCGCCACTTCCTCCACCTTCACGACCGGGACGGGAGGCTGGCTGACACCGTTCAGCGCCAACGGTGCGGCGCGGGCAGTGGCGAGGGCGGTGGCGGGCAGCAGGGTGGCGATGTGCTCCTCGATCTCGCGCTCTTGCACCTCGGGGTGCTGCTTCAGCAGGTGGTGGATGCAGTTGCGTTTGGCCAGGAAGGCGGCGCCGCAGCGCCGGCACTCGAACGGTTTCCTCTGGCAGCCGTTGTGCGTGCGCAGGTGGATCTGCAGCGCCCGGTACGTTTTCAGGTCCTCGCCGCAGAACCGGCACACGGTCTCGGCTCCGGCGCAGCCCGTCTCCGCGTCCTGGGTGGAGGTGGTGCCCCCGGTGGTGATGGCGGCCGCGATGTTCGCCGTGGTCGTCGAGGTGACGTACTTGATGTTTTTCTCGATGTCCTTCCTCGAGGTCTTGGCGTGCTTCTTCCTGAGGTGGCGCTCGCAGTTGGCCTTGACAGTGAACGGGTAATGGCAGACGCGGCAGACGTAGGGGCGCTCGCCGCTGTGCGTGCGCAGGTGACGGATGAGCGTGGCTTTATCCGGAGCTACATAGTCGCAGATGTTGCACTGGTGGGGCAGGATGCCGAGGTGGAAGCGCATGTGTGCCTGCAGCACGCCGGAGAAAGCGAACACCTGGTCGCAGAAGCGGCACGGGAACGAGCCCGAGCTGTTGCCGCCTTTGCTTCCTGGCTTTCTCCCGCTAAGTCCCACCTCCTCGTGTACAGCTGTAGTAGCAGCAGGCGGCGAGTCAGACAGGGGGGCGTGGGCCTCGTTCATGCACTCCGCGTCCATCTGCCCGCCGTTCCCGGCTGAGGACGAGGACGAGGAGGGCGTTTTGAAGAGCGAAGGTGTGGGAGGAGGCAGGCTGGGGCTGATGCAGCCCAGTGAGGCCTGCTGGGAGCTTTGCAGCGGCGGAGGCGTCGTCGTCGTGAGGCTGGAGCGAGGGCTGATGGGAGGTTTGGGTTTCAGTGGCGGCATCGCCTTCTGACCCTGAACTTGACCTGCAGGAGGAGAAACAGTCGGTGAGCGTTGGCAGTCATAAGTCTGAGTAACAAAGCGGCTCCAGCAGCACCCACCGTTAGCGCCGCTGAATCCTGGAGCTTTGGCCAGAGGTGGGAGTCCGATCTGATTCGGTGTGGTAGTCGCCACTTTCAGGATCTGCTGGATATCTGCCAGCTCCATAATCCCAGTACCGCCTGCCTCTCCGGGTTTGACGCCCGACGAAGCGGCGCTGGCTGCAGTTGCGGTCCCGTCGGGTTGCAGGAGGAAGCCGGTGGGGAAGGGCTGCAGGGAGAGCAGGCTGAAGGCGTCTCTCTGGGAGAGGCCCTGCAAGGCCGAGCCCGGGGCCTCCAGCAGCGGGATGCTGAGGGCCGTCAGACCGCTCACGCCGAGCCCCAGAGTCAGTCCCAGACCTCCGGACAGGAAGCCTGAAGCCGGCTCCTGGGGGAGGCTGGAGGACGGAGGCTCCACGTGTATCACCTTGATGCTGTCCAGGTGGGCCTGATGGATCTCGTCATCAGTGGGACCAGCGTTCACCTGAGGAAACATGAGGACGTGTTGGGTTAACATTCGTAAGGTTTACGCTCAAGTTCAACCAGGAAGTCGTGGCTCTGCTGGGTGTTCGGCTGCTTTTCTGTTTACATGTCTACGCTGACATCATCACTCTCGTCCAATCCTCTTCTCCCATCAGCCTCTGCTTGGCGTGGTTTAAATCTCTGCTCTCTGCTATTCTCCCTTTAAGACTCTTTTGTGGGACCCACCTCATCCAGAGCTCTATTCAAGCCCCCGCCAGCATTTAGAAATCCCATCACTTCCTGTCACCAATCCTGATCTGTCTGCATTTTATTCTGAAAGTTCTTTGTATGCTTATTTCAGTTTGTGCTTTTAATTTGAAAGGTCGGCTTGTGTGCCATACTTCCAAACATACCTTAGAAACGTGCTGAAGACCGAGCCCTTCCAGGAAGTTGGCCTGCTCTGCAGGCAGGGCTTCTTTGTCTGCGTCCTGCTGGTCGTTCTCCACCTCGTTCTCTGCAGAACCTTCTCCTTCCTCCTTCGCCTTCTCTGCGGTATCCTCCGAGCTGGTCGCGGCGCGTTTGTCGGGGTGAGACTTGGTTTTGTGGAGGTCCAGGGCTGAGCGAAGGGGGAACGCCTTGTCGCAGGACTCACAGACGAACCGGTGGAACTTACTGATGCATCGTCTGAGATTCGTCTCGCACCAGACCTGGACGGGAAGAAAAACGGCGTTAAAACTCGACATTTTCCTCCAGGAAGCGATCCACGGGAACGCGGTGACGGGTGAACACCTGTGCAATGTGAGGAAACTTCTTGCAGGAGAAGTCAATGAAGGCCAAGTCATTGAAGCCGGTGGGGATAGAGGGGTTGCTCTGGATGAAAGGGCGGCCGCTGGGGTCCTGGGGGAGGAGCTTATGAACCCCCGCATTGTGACGCAGCAAACCGCGGTGGGTTCGGAAAGAAAGGCAGCAGAGATCACACCTGCAAACACAAACAGAAGAAAATGCTGCCTGAATGTGAGGCGATAATTCAAGACAGGCTTGAATCAGAAAAAGGACAAAAAGTCAAATAATCCAAAAGTCACTGAAAAACAAGAAAAGTTCACACGTGTCAACAGGAGTCTGGTTTCTTCTCTGTGAACAATCAGATTATCTGACTAGACGGGAAACATCCTGTTAGTCATTCGCTCTGAGGGTTTAAATTGTTTGTTTGTTTTTGTCCTTTTGGAAGATGGAGAGGAAAAGTCCTCGATGCCCAAAAAAAGGAAAACATGTTTTTATTGTCCTTCATTTTTGTATTTTGAAAAACTTCTGAACTCCCGCCACCAGGAGGCGACATTTCTCCTTTTTGTTTGTGGGGACGAGGGCTGACAAAGAGGAGGTGATGACATCATTTCGTCCCTTCCTGACTCCTGTTTTTCCAGTTTGGAGGTGCTCATGAACCTCGTGGTAAAGTTTGTGTGAAACTTTGAAACCGGCAGAGAAGATTTGATCTTTGAGCTGATTCGTCCGTCAGCTTTTCACCGAGCTCCTCGAACCTCATGAGGACAGAAACAGCTCAATACGTGGAAACACACTGCTGGTTATTCAGTGGGTTACACACACACGTGCAGAAAGACATGTGTGTGTGTCTGTGTGCGTGTGATAACTCGGTGTTGGTCCGGCTCTCGTTAAGCGCTGAGAGGACAGCTGCCCAGTGTCTGCTGCAGTCACACACTCTTATCACATCCTCTGTGTGTGTGTGTGTGTGTGTGTGTGTGTGTGTGTGTGTGTGTGTGTGTGTGTGTGTGTGTGTAATCCCCTCAGTTACGCTGTCAGAGGATGGTGGGGGTCGGGGGTGGGGGTCTGCACCATATGTGGAGCAGCACTTGTTGAACTCCATCAGTCAGACCTGCACCTCCGCCCTCCTCCATCCTCTGCAACAATCAGCCCACTGATCAAATATTGATCTCTGTGCTGCTGATCGTCATCGTTTTTAGTTTTAAACAAAACATTCGACTCCAGTGTTTCTGACCCTTCAAAGTAATCACGTAAAAAGTTTTCATTAGATGAAAACAAGCATGATGGCGCTGAGTAACGGCGTTAAACAAGTACGAATCATGTTTACGAACTACAGACTGCGTCTCGCTTCGTGTCGTGAGAAACGTTTGATCATTCTTTAGAAACTTTATAGATTGATGGAACAAAGAGACCAAAACACTGGCCTGAAACAGGAAGCTGCAGCAACTGTGCAACCCCGCGGTTCCTCCTGCGTCTGCGCTCGTGCCTCTGCAAGCTCACTTTCATCTGATTGGTCAGCTCGAGGAAGCCTGCTGAGGGGCAGCTCCCACTGCTCGCGTGCTGTGTGATGAGGCTGAGAGCGGCCTGAGCGTTCGACCTCACAGCAGCGACTCCCGAATCGAGGGGTGCAGACCCCCAAGTGGGCGGCGGCACTAGTGCAGGTACAAGCTAATGTTAAACTAATGCAGCTGAACCGTGTTATTACTCAGTTACTATTATTACTAATAGTTACTATTATTATTACTAATAGTTACTATTATTATTACTCAGTTACTATTATTATTACTCAGTTACTATTATTACTAATAGTTACTATTATTACTAATAGTTACTATTATTATTACTAATAGTTACTATTATTATTACTAATAGTTACTATTATTACTAATAGTTACTATTATTCTTACTAATAGTTACTATTATTACTCAGTTACTATTATTACTCAGTTACTATTATTACTAATAGTTACTATTATTACTCAGTTACTATTATTACTAATAGTCACTATTATTACTAATAGTTACTATTATTATTACTAATATGATGCAAGAGGCCACGCCTTTGTCACAGAGACAGGAAATCACCGACCTGCAGCCAGACGGTGATGTCACGGCTGCTCGCCGTCTCGGAGGTTTCCTCACGAACGCATCACCTGCTGGCGGCTTCCACACCTAAACTCCGCCTTTTTGTCTTCGTCTGGTTTTAATGTGACGAACATCCACCCATCATCCTGTCGCTGAGGTAAATTACCCTCCATCCTCCTCCATCCCTGCAGGGTACTCGATCCTCTTACCGGCTGATTAGGGAGGATTTACAGCTAAATATTCTCCTTCCTCCATAACAAGCTCAGCGCCGCCCGCTCGCCTCCTTCTCTCCTCATCACACACATTGTTTCCTTACAGCTCTCCATCCTTCCTTTAACCTTTCTTTCCTTTATTCTTCTTTTTCTTCTCTTCATGTCCTGCTTTTATATTTCTTTGTATCCTTCCTTCTCTTTTCCTTGTCTCCTTTCCTATCTATCTGTCCATCCTTACGTCCTGTTCTTTCTTCCTTCTTTTATTTCACTCCTTTTTTGAACTTTATTAGTATTTTATAGTTTTCCCCATTTCCTACTTCAGTTCTGCCTTTTCCCATATTTCCTCATCAGCTTTCCTTCCTTCCTTCACTGCGTCCTTCCTTGTCTTTTAGTGCCACTTTTGGATGTTTCTCCTTTTTCTCCTTTTTTACTTTTCATCCTTTTTTCATCTCTTTCTTGTTTCCTCGTGTCCTTCACCTTCCTTTTAATTTCCTCTTTCTTCTTTTCATGTTAAACTTTGTCCCTGTTGTGTTGCCATAGTGACAGATGTTCCTGGTACATCCTCCTTTTTCACTTCTCTCTCTCTCTCCCCAGTGTTTCTCTGCCTCCCTCGTCCCCTCTCCCAGCCGACCATCGTCCAGATTCATGAACACACTTTTTAATGTAAACTCTTAATTTGAAAGGTCGGATAAGTACAGAGTGTCTGAGAGTAAAGTTAAAAAGTAACTAAGTAAATGTACTCAATGAAAGGAAATGAGGACAGGACAAAAGGGGAGGAATCAAGGAGAGAAGCCAGAAAGAGGAGACAAGAAAAGGAAGTGGGGAGGAGAGGAAACGAGCAGAGGAAAGGTGGAGAGGAAAGATGGAGGGGTTGAGGCGGTACCTGAGGGCGGTGTCAGGGTGGGTGTCCATGTGCGCGTCCAGATCCAGTCTGGAGCTGCAGGTTTTGAAGCAGATGGGACAGGGCAGAAGCTCCTCCTCCGAGCCGCGGCCCGCCACCGCCTCGTCCGCCGTCGCGTCCTCCGCCACCTCGACACACAACAACTCGTTATATTAACCGAACAAACCCCGCCCCTTCCCGACGGCCGACGCTCGCGTTGGTGTTTTTACCTTCTTGTTGGGCGGCTCCTCTCCGCTCTCCTCCTCGAGGCCCTGCCTCCTCTTCACGGACGGACGGCGGCGTTTGGTGGGAGAGGGGGGGCTGACGGGGAGCAGGCCGCTGGCCGGGTCCTTCTCGTGAATCTTCATGTGTCTGAAACAAGAAACGAAGGTAGGCGGCGTTTACCTGCATGTCATTGAAACCCCAATAACCTGCGGAGTCAGCGTTAACTTAACGAGGAACGCCGGGAATTCTGGGAAGGCCTGACGAGAACTGATACAGTCAGTGGTCTGGGAGTGTGTAGGGACACAGGATGGATACAGGAGGGGGCGGAGCTACAGCAGCCAGCGAGACAGTGCGTGAAAGTGTGCGTGCGTTTGTAAAGGTCACAACAGCGGTGAAGAGGTAAGGAGGAGAGGAAAGGAAATGTGGGCAGGGAAGGAAGTAAGGACAGATGAGAGGAAATAAGGAAAAGAAAATAAAGCAGAAAAAACTTTAGGAAGGAAAGGAAAGGAGGTGACATCAGGAGGAGATGAGGAGGTGCTGTGAGGTAACGAGTGTTCAGAGGAGGACACACGGGCAGGTGTGGGCCTGAGGGTCTATAAATAGGTGTCAGGCAGCGAGCTGGACGCCCATAAGAGGTCCTCACACTCAGTCAGCAGATCTGAGAGCAGCTGACAGGAAGCTGCTCATTAACCTATCAGAGGAGAGGAGAGAGGAGGCGGCCAACCAGAGAGCAAAGTCTGCTCAAACCGCACTGTGGCCCTGCAGCCGGCCAATCAGAGCGCAGGAAACCTGCCCAGTCAGCTGACACACAATCCTTATCACCCAGTGTGTGTGTGTGTGTGTGTGTGTGTGTGTGTGTGTGTGTGTGTGTGTGTGTGTATGTGTGTATGTGTGTATGTGTGTGTGTGTGTGTGTGTGTGTGTGTGTATGTGTGTGTGTGCGTGTGTGTGTGTGTGTGTTTTAAACAGCTGCTGAAGTCCACATATCAACACACACACCAGAAACAGAACAAGGAGACAAGGAGAGGAAAGAAGGACAAGGAGAGGAGCAAACAAGGAAGGGAACAAGAGGTGATAACAAGTAATCAAGGAGAAAAGCTAGGAAACAGAAAAGGAGATAAGGAAATGAAACAAGGAAACAAAAGAGCAAAAACAAGATAGAAAACAGAAACAGAGGAAACTGAAAACGAGGAAGGAGGAAACAGGAAAGTCGATAGGAAGAGAGCAAACTCCTCCTCCTCAGGTCGTCTCCTACAAACTGCAGTGACACAGCGTCAGAGACAAAATGGACTCTGTTTCCTCCTCGCTGCTCGTGTGAAGCAGGACAGTCTTTGAGAGGATGCTCTGCTCCTCCTCCTCCTCCTCCTCCGCTCACAGTTTGCATTGTAAATCAGCGCCTCATCGCCGCGCTGCTCTTTGTGCTCGCTTTCCCGGGCTCGGAGACTCGACAAACCGGCCCGTCGAGTTTCCGTAAAGGTGGATTTTGTGAGTCATAGAAAATCCCGCGTGCCTGAAGGCAGCACGTGTTTTTGTCTTCTGTGAGACTTCAGGAAACATCGAGTCTGAGCGGTGATGGAGAAACTGGTGATTCCTCTCATCGCATTCAAAACAAAAACACAAGTCTGCACCGTAAACACAACTACAGCTTCACGCTACAACAACGCTCTTTCATCCAACCGCTGCCTGCCTGCAGACACACGCTCCTCCGCTTTAAAGCAGCACAAATGTCTTTAAAGCTCAAAAATAACGCGAGCACAGGCAGAGCCAGTAAAACATGATGACACAGAGAAAAACGGCTGCGACATCCAGCAGATCTGAGCGTCTGTCGGCCTACAGTCATTCCTTCCTGCCCACAGCTCCTCATACCATCGCTGAGAGCGAGGACGCAGACAGACCGACATCTGTCAGGCTCAGAGCAGCAGGCTGAACAACAATCCTGCAGTGACACCGCAGAGCCTCGGCTAACGGCTTCAGCGCAGAGCTCCAGTTACTCTTTAAAGTCCAAACAACGCGGCTCACAGGGAACAAAAGTTGATTCTTTTCAAAGTAAAGTCTGTAGAAACTTACAAAAACTTACTAGGCTGCTTTAAAGGCGCTGCTTTTCAAAATAAAATGCAGTAACAGTGCTCCCATGTAAAACATATCTAGTTATTGTTATTACAAATTATTACAGATCAAAAAGCTAATACATGTTCAACGGAGCGTGCCATCCCTGACTTCTCTCTCTTGTAAAGTTTCAAAATAAAAGCTCAATCAGGTAAAAATAGCCTCAGCTAGAAGCTAGCTAAAAATAAATCAACAAATATAAGCCTGAAGAACAGGAAGGAGGCTTTGGAAAATGTGGGAATGATGATTATTATTAAAAAATAAAAAAGTAAAAAAGTATCTGAAATACTCCATTTCAAAATAAAATGCACATCGACCTTATAAATATTAGCATCTGCACTTTTACACTTCCTCTTGTAACGTCTGGTTTGGTGTTTGTTGTGATGCAGACTCTGGCTAATGAACAGACACACACACACACACACACACACACACACACACACACACAGGCTACAGTTAGGTTGTTGGGTCTGATGGTGAAGGCTGGACATCACTGATAAATAAATGACTGGGCGTAGCTCTGTGTGTGTGTGTGTGTGTGTGTGTGTGTGTGTGTGTGTGTTTATATTGGGGTTGGGTTGTTAAAAGTCATCTTCCAACTTCCTGTGTAGCCCCCGCCCCCTCTCCCACACACACACAGTGTGGTGGTGTTCTCCCATGACGGTTGGCTGGTGATCATGTTAAACTCCAACTTCCTCCCCCAGAGTTTGTATAGTGTGTGTGTGTGTGTGTGTGTGTGTGTGTGTGTGTGTGTGTTAAGCAGTGACACTGACATAGATAAACTTAAATGTGGGCATATATGAGGTCGATGTAATCCAGATGTTTGCCTCTGTAACTCTGACACTTCA
This sequence comes from Neolamprologus brichardi, assembly GCF_056152115.1. NCBI lineage: Eukaryota > Metazoa > Chordata > Actinopteri > Cichliformes > Cichlidae > Neolamprologus > Neolamprologus brichardi. Next base: position 39,163,030 of record NC_142112.1, read on the forward strand.
AGCAGTCGAATGAGGTGCTCGTCTCCGATTGGCTGGCAGGTAGCAGGACGTGTGTGCGTGCGCTCTGATCACCTGTGCATGTTGCCGTTGGTGGTGAAGGTCTGGCCGCAGATGTTGCATTTGTAGGGCCGCTCGCCGCTGTGGACCAGCATGTGTCTGTCGAGCGACGAGGCCGAGCTCAGGCATTTCCCACAGATGCTGCAGGAGTGATCCGTCGCTCCGGCGTCGGCGTTGTGCTGCGGGACGTAAGGCACGCTCAGAGTCACCTCATTTTTATGAGCGGACGTGTATAATGTTTGACAGTATGGACGCACCCCTTCAAAATAAGAGTCTCATCACACAATAGTGGTACCCCAGTAAAAACCAAAAGTCCCAAAGAATAAAATAATAATAAAACGCACACGTAGACACCGTGTGACCATTTATTTATACATCAGCTGCTGTTTTGCGTCTGCTGAACTCACCTTCAAAATAAGAGCTCCTGGCTGTATAGTAGCCTGATTTTCTCATGTCACTAGACATGTGTTGGATTTAAGTAAAATCCTGCAGTGACCTGGTAACAGACTGTTGGCAGGATATTGGCGAGGCCATCAAAGATCTTAAACATGCTATCCTTTCAAAATAAAATACACATCTAAGAATACATGGGAAGCAGACATATTTTATTCTGAAAAGTTATTTGGATTTTACTTATTTGGGCTCAGACACATCAGCCTGACTTTAAGGAAAATAACGCTTTGTAATATGTTAAATTTTCAAAATAAAAGCCCCAAAAGTTACCAAGGCTGTTTGAAAAGCATGATGAGTAAAATAATGTTTTGAAATATGTTCAAAACAGAGGCTGCCCTTTCAAAGTAAAATTCTAAATCGAGCATGTTTCTTGCATCTGTTTCATCTCTTATTGAACTGGTCATCAGGCCGCAGCAGCTTTGACACACACAGAAGGTTTCTCCTGAACATCTGCAGTTATTTCACAGTGGGTGTGTTTACCTGTCTAATGTGCATGGTCAGCTGGTGCTGGGTTTGACAGCTCTTGTCACACAGTGGACAAATATAAGATGAGCTGTCGTCTTTGGTGTCCTGAAGGAAAGGAAAACAAAGATCAAAGGTCATCCAACCATGAAGCTACAAACTGTCACATGACCCGCGCAGCACTCACACCTGACTGGTTTCTTCTTCTTCTGTTATATTTAAAACATGCTACCACAAAAACCAGGCTGAAATAACCAAATCACAGCGATCACCACAGTCAAAACAATACAGCGCGCGGGTCACATGACGGCGGCGGCTGGACCAGGCTTCACCCCGTGGAGCATGTTTGTGGCTTGACAGCTGTGTCCAGATGTGGGCTGAAGTGGCCCCAGTTTGACCCGATGACCTAATGTCAGCCGATGCCTCGCATCCAGCTGCAACAGCAACCGAGCTGCGGAGCTGCACACACACAAATCTGTCTTTGTATCATCGTGGGGACCCGTGCTAATATAATGATTTAGGGGGACTCGTGTTATCGTGACTCATTCACAGACAGACGACCCTGAAACACGTCTAAAAGGCCTCGATGACCTCTTTGAAGGTGCATTAAATCGTGAAGACCCGAGGCAGACGGCTAAATGTCCTCGCAGTCAGGCCTCGTCTGCTCATCATTCTGGGAGGAAACGTTGAGAAAACAATCTCTACAAATTACTGCGCACACACACACACACACACACCCTCCACTCAGAGGCAGCGCTTTCCTTTTCCTGTTCAACCACAGGAAGTTCTGACGCGGCGTGGAATGCCAGCGAGCGTGATGGGAGAAACAAACCACAGTGACGAGGCAGAAACACATGAAAAGGAGGGAAGAGGAGAAGCTGCGCGTCCTGCTGTGGACGGCGAAGGCGGAGGCCGGGCCGAAGCGGCGCGGTCGAGGCGTCGCGTACCTGGTTGCGTCGTGCGTTGCGACCGGGAGGGGCTCGCATGGCTGCCGTGAGGGACTTGCTCGGTGAAGGGCTTCAAACGGAGAAGAAGACAAAACATTTCACACATAAATAAAAAGTTTAAAGACTCGACAGTGTTTGGTTTGTTTTAAAACGAGTGTTTTCTGCAGAGTCCCAGAGGACAGAATCTGGTAAATGTGCAGAATCTATTTAATAAGTAAGCGGCTTCATCCTGATGGGAGGTGTGGCTGTTGTCATGTTTCCTGCTGTGCTTCTTTAATCCTGCCCGTATGTGAGGAATCACACTTACAGCTGAAATGACCTCCTGTTGTTCTGTGAGCTGTCATTTAAATCCTGTTCATTTCTTTAGATTTTGTCTCATTGAAAGCAGCCGAGCCGTCTATCAGCACTTCCTGTTTGTGATGAATCTCTCTGGATTGCAGCTACGTTTGGACAAATCTTATTCAGTGCCGTTAACCTGCAGACGTGTCATCCTCCACCCACAGATGTTAATGTGGAGACGTAGCTCTGCTCGACTCACACTTGCAGAAATTTATTCAAGTTTAAAGCTAAATATCGACTTCAGCTCATCTAAACTTTAAACTTTTAATAAAGTTTGAAGACTCGCTGTAATCACCTGGGGGAGGGGCCGGCGGAGGAGGAGGCTGAAGGGGCTCCACTCCCACCGTCTCCGCCGTTAATGGTCCCTGTTGCTGACATCACTGCTGACATCATGGCATTAATGGAGGAGAGGTCTTCTCCTCCGCCGCCTCCCGCGGTTCCTCCACCTTTGTCTCCGTTCTGTAGTTTCGCTGCTCCGCTCGCCGCCTCCTTCGCTCCTTCCGTCACTCCGTTGATCGCTCCTGCAGAGCAGCATCGCTGACTGTTATCACTCTGTTAGCTAAAACCGTTAAATGTTCACCGGGGGTTCGGCGCGCACCTTTGAGGTTTTTGTGCGTTTTCTCCTCCTCCTCAGTCAGCTCAGTGTTGGCTCCTCCCCCTTCCTGCCGCTCCTCTGTGGAGTTCTCCATGACTGCTGCAACAGACAAACACACTATTAGAGAGTAACCATCCTCTAACCCGTCCCACCATTTAAAGCTGTGTGCGTTTAAAGCTGCGATGCTTTAGCGCGTGCACAGGAAACAAAGACTCGGCCGATTGTTACAAACTCCTGTCAGTGGGGACATGAGGATTTTTGAGTGGTGTGAGGGCTGACTGAGATCAGAATAGCACGGGAGCTGAGCAGTGCTGACTTTCCCCGGACACATGCAGCTGGAGTTTCTGGTTTCACTGAAGAAAACCGTTCAAAGCCTGCGAGTGCTGCAGACGTGCAGCTTCAGCAGCAAGAAAACAAAGTTTGCAAACCTGAGAAAGATTTTATAAAAAGAAGCAGCTTGATGAACGAATTTCAGTTTGTCTGCATGTTTTAAACACTGTTTCTGATTTACTCTGACACTTAAAGAGAGACAGCAGAGGAAGACTATGAGCAAACAACAGCAGCTCTGGCCGAGCGCCCACTGGACCAGAGGGGGCCAAACGTTGGGTTTGCAGCCCCCACACCTGTTTCTACCAGCTCAGAGCGACATATGAGGGAGAGATGGAGGAGGAGGAGGAGGAGGAGGAGAGAAGGGGCACTTCTGCTTTTTGCAGAGAGGAGAAGACGAAAGCTAATTACAGTTTCCTGTCTGCCCTCAGAGGAAGAAGCGCTCCAGAGCCGGCCACTTCCTCCTGCAGCTCAGAGAGAGGCTGCGTGTGTGTGTGTGTGCGTGCGTGCGTGCGTGCGTGCGTGCGTGCGTGCGTGTGTGTGTGTGTGTGTTGGACATTCCTAGTTCAAAGAAAGAAGGAAGTGAAAGAAGCAGCGAGTCCTAAAAGTGATGAAGAAGCCAATGGACGCCTCCCATCAGCCCGACACTAGCTGGCGCGTCGCAGAGTGGCGCCACTTCAGCGTTACCCTGCCGCGGTGGCCATGTTTGTGGCCAGCAGTTGAGTCACGCTGACATCACATCCTCGTCAGCGGTGCTCTTCCTGATTTCGGCACAGCGAGTTGCACCACAGCATTAAACCGTTATTGTAGTGTACCTGCAGGGCAGCGCCGTTATTTCCACAAACATTCACGGGCTTTAAACGCAGCGGCTTCGCCACATTTTATAAAAAACTGAAGAGTGGGAACAAATGAAAACAACTACTCTGTGTCTAAAGATGATCTTAAATTTAAAAAACATCTTTATGTGATCGTAGCATCAACACAGGTCTGACGACGTGAGCGCGATGACTTTACTGCACAGATTTCACGTCAGTTACAGCAAATGAAACCAAAGAAGAAGAAAAGGAGAAGAAAAGAGAAAGGACGAGTGGAACGCGGCGAGAGAGCGCTGACAGCTGGCGGCGAGCGCGCCGTGTTTCCACTGACCTCTGAGTGTATCACCGCTCCTGCGTGACACGCTGTTACATGGCCACGGCAGGTGCACGCGCGCACACGCAATCGGACGCTGTGATTGGCTGCCAGAGTGCTCGGGCAGCACTTTTTACAGCCCGCAGAAACGAACGGCAACAGATGGCTGTGAGAGGAGAGGGCAGAGGAGGCTGGGAAAAAAAGGATGGAGAAAGAGAACCCTCCCAAAATCAACCGTCCTAACCCGGCTGCTCAGGACGCCGCGAACTGAGAGACGGCGCCAACACGTGCACGTGTCAACGCAACCGCAGAGTCTGCGCCAAAGTTTTAAACATCTATGACGATGTTTAAACCAGTTTAGAAGGAACGGTCCCTGAACGCAGCACGAAGTCTGAGCACTGTGTGTGTGTGTGTGTGTGAGAGAGAGATAGCTGATGTTACTACATCTGTTCCCAGCCATCATTCTCACACACTCTAACACTCCCTCCTGACTCACTCTGTCACACACACGCACACACACACACACACACACGCACACACACACACACACACACACACACACACTCACACAGCTCTGACATCCTGACATTCTTGCACATCCATGCAAAAGCAGAAAAAGGTCACCGTGTTGGAGCCACTGAGCATGAATCTGTACGAGTGTGTGGGTGTGTACTCGTACATCTGCCATTGTAAGGACCGTCACCCTCTTTCGACCTTAGGAGGACGCTGTGGCAGTGGCACACTTTCAACTCTTAACTTTAAAGGCGCAGTCACATGACACCTACGCAGTACACCCCTGATAGGGTACAGCCCTTTCAAAAGCAAGAATGTCATAAAGTTTTTACCAATGGAGAAATATTAATTTCTGAACCTATTTTAAGTATTTAACCAGCAGAATTAGTTAAGTTTAACGTCATGAACCTCCTGCTGTGCACCAACTGTGTGAAGATGTAACCCAGAGAGTGGACACAGCACAGGATGGATGTGTGGGGTAAATGAGGATTAAGAGCATCCTCTCGGTCCTTTTTCTTTATTCACTTTGAAAACTTGGAAGCAGAAACATGCAAGCTTTTATAATTTTACTACAGATAAGTCTGCATGAACTTTATGTTTTAACCTTCTGATATAATCCCGTTTTTACCTGGTGCTAATAGCTAATGTTGGCTAGCATGCCTTAGAGCAGGGGTGGGTCGGTGTCCCTGCAGGTTTTAGATGTGTCCTCGAACCAACACAGCTGATTTAAAGGCTAAATTAGCTCCTCAACATGTCCTGAGGTTCTCCAGACGCCTGGTAACGAACTCATCATGTGATTCAAGTGTGTTGACCCAAGGTGAGATCTAAAACCTGCAGGACACCGGCCCTCGAGGACTGGAGTTCGACACCCCTGCCTTAGAGGCTCTGGCACTAAAGTTAGCATCTAGCATGATAAGAGGCTACTTCACCAGCTTCTTTCTTTTATGATAAATACCTGTCACAAGTTTATGAAGTCCAACTTATAGATAATCTCCCTCTCTCACACTAGCTATGTTTTATAGCACTAGCCTAGCATTAGCCTAGCATTAGCCTAGCAGCTGCCATTATTAATCTCACACAGTAATCACCACCAACATGTAAATTCATTTTACTTTTTGTAGTTTGTATATGCTTAACAGTGCTAGTGAGTTAGCTGCTGGTGTGAACAGCCTCGTCTGTGTTCGTTTTCATAAATTCACGAGGTGAATCAAAACGGCCCAACTGTAAACTGCTTTATGGTTACGTTAGCAAACATTAGAAACCTTATCTAGCATCAATTAATGGTTAAAGGCCAGAGGAAAACTTCTATAGAAAGCAGACTGTGCCATGGTCAGCTCTCTCCTCTTCCTCCTTTTTCTAACCTTTTCCGTTTGTATTTATACCGCTGTGTTTCTGTATCTGTGAGCCGGTGTCAGCTAACAGTCTGTGTTTAGCAGGAGAGATGTGAGCAGAGGGATGGAGGGATGCATGGGCAGATAGAGAAGTGAGAGAGGGGGAGGCCAGGAACCAGTCACCATATGTTGGCTATTTATTACACCTCCCTAAACTGTCACTCTCCCTCCATCTATTCATCCATCACCCTCTCGGCCTCATTCAGAACAGCACTGCAGCACTTTATCCAAACAGGAGCGACTTCGCTTATTTCTAGCAACACGTTCTTATTCTGGAACTGCAGTGTTGTATATTTGCACGATTAACAGTTAAAAATAAATAACTTGTGCTGTGCCTTTTATAGCAAGTGAGATCCACAAAGGCTGGAAATGTTAGCTTGAATTAGCCCCAAGTGGACATTAGAGGAACTGCAGCCATTGGTGCATCTGCGTTTGCTTCATTTTCAGCGCACATTAGCGCTGGATGCTTGGCAGCGTCAGCGCTGATTATCTAAGAATATCAACGCTGTGATGAAATACGGCGCCGGCTGCAGCGTCGAGCAGTCAGGGCTGCCTCTGTAACGCTGTAAATGTCTAAACTCACAACCTTATGATCTAATCCATAATCTACTGGTTCCCGACAGGAAACCCTGGGATGATTTCCAACCTTGTGACAGTGATGGAGAGAAGTGCTATTCATGGGAATTCACCAAACTCGTAAGAGAAACTGAAAGAAAGTCAGAGCCTCTTTATCTCTTTCTGTTTCTGCGCTGGTCGACCACAACAGGAAGTTCACACTCACGGGAGTCACAAGAGAGCGTTTTGCTGCTTCCCCATGTGCACTCGCAAAGAGAGAGATTGATGGGCATGACCCCCCCTCCCCCGCCTCTCCTCCCGAGCCTCCATCTAACACTCAGCTGCCATCACCCATCCTCCACCGCTCCGCCGATCCCGACGTTCCTGTTTCCTCGCTGCAGAACTCTGCCCAAACTTGTTAACGCACACTTGTGAAACTAAAAGCTGAATATCCCAAGGCAGAGACGACTTTTTCTGAGCTGCACGGACAAAAGCATGTCATGCGTTGCCTTCTTTCTGAAAACATGACCAAGTTTCAGCGCAGATGTAGACAGATGTTTATTTGATCTGAGCACAGCCACGCTTCATCAGAAAAACACGGATTTCAAAATATTGTGTTCACAGAATTTCCAGAAAATTGGCAAAAAAGTTCTAAATTGGACATCAGCGCCTTCATGCTGCTTTCTGCTAACATCAACATCTAAGAGCGCCAGTTTTTAATGTCAAGGCAGCAACTTTCCCACCTCAAGAAGCACAAAAGCCGTTTTTGTTGAAGAGAGAAAAAACACCAACTGTTGACTTGAACCCAAAAGCACAGAGGTCTTATTCTTTACGCCCAGGCACCACATGCAGCTCCACTCCCTTTTGTAATCGCCACACAGCGAACGGCTGTATCACGGGAGGATTTCAAAGGAATCATGGAGGCAGGGGCGTATATAAGAGGTTTTAGATGGGGTGGCACACTCCCTGATTTCTAAGGGGAGACCCCGAGCTGAGTTTGAAACCGAAGCAGAGTGGCGTCTGGTGAAGATGATTTTAAACCTGCGCTGTAACAAAATAGCTGCCACACTGAAACGTGACTGAACACTAATATTTACGTCTTTAAATCCGATTATCATTTATCGTTCTGACGAGTTTGTAGCTGTAACAAACACAGCAGCTTCCAGTGCACGTTACACTTTTATAGTTGGACCTGCAGTGATGTGAGAAGAAAAAGGTGGCGTGGACCCCCTGACCCACCCGTGTATACGCCCATGCTTGCACTGACATGGCAGAGCAAATCGGGGGTGGCACCAGAGGTGGCCAATCAGATATCAGTAGAGGGGGTGCCATCCCAGGACACCATGTTTATATTTAAAAACAGGTCAAACATCCCTAAACACTGACAGCACGTCCACAGCCTTTCAGAGACGTCCTCCGTCCGTCTCCACCTCCTCCACCTCCTCCTCCATCGGCCTTTTACAAACTGTTTCTAACTCCTCTTCCTCTGCTCATCTCCCCTCTGCCTGCTCGCTGCCCTCCAGCTCGGTTACACATTGACTGCTTCCTCTGTGTGTGTGTGTGTGTGTGTGTGTGTGTGTGTGTGTGTGCGTGTGGAGTTTAGACCCGGCGTGATAAAGTGTTGAGATAGCATCGACGGTGTGTCGGCTCCACTGTACAGCATACCGCAGCCGGCAGGCAGAGCGGGGGAGGGGAGCGTCTCAGCCAACCACCGAGCACGCTCACAGTGGAAAATGTCTGCAGCTCTCAGCCAATCAGGAAGCAGATTCCTCAACACATCCATCCTCCCGTGTGTGTGTGTGTGTGTGTGTGCGCTCCTACCAAACACTTCACACTCTGATGTTTCACTATGAAGATCTTTAACAAATTAAAAAAAACAATAAAATTAAATTTGTTTCTAATGTAATATTTAGTGTTTTACTTTGTCTCATTATTGTCGTCACGCTTCAAACTCTTTGAAAGCTGTCAAAGATTTAATTTAAAAAAGAATAACTGTAATATTACGGTAATTAAACATTAAATGTTTCTTAAGTACTAATAATACTTTCATAGTTATTGAAAAATAAATGTTTTGTGTATTAATACAACATCATTAATTAAATAAAAACATTTTTAGTAAGAATTTATTACTAAAACAAATTTTAAAAGTGATTTTTTTAAAAATGTGTAAAGTTACTTTTACAGTTTGTATGTTCTGTTTTTGTTCCCTTTTAGACTTGAAGTAAACTAATGTCCTTCATAGATGGTTTAAAAGAACAAAACATCAGAGATGTAACTGAAATGCTTAATTATATATGTTTATTTAATATAATAGTTTTAAAGTGAATCACTTTCATTTCCATGTTTTTATTCTTTTCTGATTGATGCTTCAATTAAAACTTTCTCAGCTTCACAACAACAACAACAACAACCAGGTGATGACCCCGTATGAGCAGCACTGTGTGACAGTGGGGAGGAAAAACGCCCATTTCACAGGAAGAAACCTGCAGCAGAACCAGGCTCAGGGAGGGCGGGGCCATCTGCCCAAACACCAATCACACTGCAGGTATCTTATTATGTAATTTCAACTCAGTTTGTTTCCTTTAATGTTTATTTATTGAGTTTTATTTGTGGTTCTAATGTTTGTTTGTAAAGTCTGGTTATCATCACTGTCACAAACATTAGCGGAGCTTCAGGAGCTTCAGGAGCTTCAGGAGCTTCAGGAGCTTCAGGAGCTCGTAGATAAAGTGGTGAAACCAGGCGGGACACAGAGAGAAGACTGAAGAGGCGTTTATGAAAACGTCCAACCTTCCGTCTCCTCGGAAAACTCGCTGAAACACTTCCAGGAGCAAACACATCTGGAATCAGGTCAAAGCGCTGACAGGGACAGAGACGGCCAAACGCCATGCAAGCTGAAGCAGAAGCCACTGAAACAAAGATGGCGGACTGTGCCGTGAGAAACAGGAAGAAACGTTCATTCCCAGAGCTACCAAAGAGGCGGAGCCTGGAAGCGTTTACAGGTGAGCGTTTAACTTCAGGTGGATGAAAGATGGCGAAACAATGAGGAGGAGGAGGAAGGAGGGGAAGGTGGCGGTGGGATGAAGATGAGAAAGGAGGGAGGAGCATATTTACCCGTCTTTTTCGTAAAGCAACGCTCGCTCGAATCTGTCTCGGGGCGGGAGGGGGCGGGGTTTGTTGTGTGTGTGTCTGCAACCACTGCTCACACTGCAGGGAGGAGAGCACAGAGAGACCGTCAGTAACACAAACACACGTTTACACACAAATACAGAAACAACAACAAACTTGTGAAAAACAAACATCAAGTTTGGATGCACCAACGTGAACATCTGGACTCGATGTGATCCAGAATATTCCCGTTTTCAGGAAACACCTGCACAGACACGAGTGCAGCTAACCTGCTCACTTCTGTTATCATTGCATTATTTTCTGTTTAAAGTAAAACTACGTGTGCAGCAGCTCACAAGCTGCAGTTTGTAGAAACACTGGTTTTATTTGACGTTATCCACTCCCACAGTGGGCGTCACACAGAGCTGTGTCATTACTGTAATTAGTATTTTCATTTATCAGGTTTTTACTGTTTAACGTTTTACCGTAAATACTGGAATACAGCAGAGTGCTCACTAGGGGTGGGGGAAAAATGGATACTGTGTAGCATGGTGATATTTTGTTTGCTAATAATGTATGGATACAGGGACAGCAGAAATCGATACTTTGTTACAAAAAGGTTTTTGTGCTCTGACTTCAGAGCATGTTGATCCTTTTTCTGAGCAAGAATCCTGACATTCCTTCACTGTCCAAATGTGACAGTTTACTTATTTTAATTTAAGACATGTTTTATTTTAATTAAGTTTAAAACTTTTTTATTTACCTTCATGTACAGAATCTGAATATCGCAAAATATTTTTAAAAAATTGCAATAATATCGTATCGTGAGTTGTATGGTGATTCCCACCTCTAGTGCTCACATTTTATTAGGCTTTTGTACTGAGCATACACGGCTCCTGTTGCCGTGACGATAATCACAGATTTTACTACAATAGAAACAGAAACTACATCTATTCCCTCGATCATTTACTGCTGCGCTTTACATCGTGGAATATACATCCTGGCCGAGCTCGAGAGCGCCCCCTGTGGAAGAAGAAACAGCCCCCTGATTTCACCCAAACAATTTAAACAATGAAAATGTATCCGCCCACAGCGAGCGTTTCCACGGACACGCGCCCTGTTTTACTGTTTCCAGACTGTAAATGCTCGCGTCCACATAAACAAAGTAAACGATGCAGAAACAACACACAGAGCTGCAGGACGCAGAGGTGAGCTCAGAGTCTGAGTCGTCATTTCACCGACACACACGCACACACGCACGCACGCACACACGCACACACACACACACACACACACACACGCACACACACCTTCAGGTCCAGCATTACAAATAAAGCGAGTACAGAGGTCAGTGTGCTGCATTATGTGCTGATACAATCACGGCTGATAACACAAAACACAAACTGAACTGTGGAGGCGCCATCAAGGCCCAGAGTGGCCCGGTGCATTATGGGTAACAGAAAGATACCTGCTATCTGCTGATATCTGCCCGCAGCAGTGACGTTTGTCTGGACACTTTATTTTTTATTTACAGCTTCAGAAATAAAAAAGTGCAGAAGAAGAAAGCCAGAGGCTTAACTGAGCTGCCCAAAGACGCTAATCTGTCAGACAGGGCGAAGCGAGGTTACGGTGAGGGAGGGCGAGACGAAAAGAAGACAAAAGATATGCTGGAAAGGAGGAAAGATGGAGGGATAAGAGGGATGCAACAGGCTGCACAGCTCAGGGACGTATTTACGGATGGAGGGATGATGGAGGGGGCAGGAGACAGAGAGAGAGATTAAGAGCTTAACAGGGTTGGTAAGACCAATTAGGAGGCAGCTGAGACTGGAGGTGAGGAGGATGAGGGAGGATAGAAAACGTCTGCACCCGCATCACCGCCTGAGAGAAGTCTGCATTTACAGGAAGGCGAGGATGCAGATAAATACATGTAGAACTAAATATCAGTACAAGATGTCCAAAAATATCTGTTAATGTTAAAGCATCAGTGCTGTGAGCCAAGAATCACTTTGAAACCACGAAAACATGAACAACAGAGATATTCTGAGTCTGGATTTATTCAGTTTTAGAAAAATAAGTCTGTAACTGACGACTTCCTGAGCCAGCAACGAGCCAAGAATGGTTCTGAAACAAAGGAAAAGTGAAAAATGTGATTATTCACAGGCTTTGAAAAATAAAGCCAAATTCACCTTTAGCACATCCTGCATCCTGCAAAAGTCTATAGCAAGCACGTTCATCTCCCGTTAATCAGAGAGAGCTGCACATGTCCGACCCTGGACCCATTTTTGTGTGCGTGTCTATTTTTCTTCCACAACAGACAAAGGGTTAAAGAAAACCAGCATTTCTCTAGCTGTTCACTTTAAAATCAAGCTATCGTGAGCTTCACAAACAGGTTTTCTATCTGCTGCTGAGGGCCTGTCGTCGGTGTTAATGGGCTGAGTATTGTTGCAGATAAAGGAGGTGTAAGCTGATACAGGGAGGTGCCACGGCTCCCACCTAAACTAGGATTTATCACCGTGTTCCCCCACCACCACACAAAGCCCCCGCTAAGCCAGCAGCTAATGAGCTAGCCCCTCTAACTCACTTTAGCTTTGTTCTGCTGCAAACACAGCCTGCTGCATTGTTTCTAGCTTTGCAGCACTAAACGGCTCCGCGCGGCTTAAAACTGGAAACCAGAGCTGCCAGCACTGTTAATACCAGCAGGGTCAAAACTTTAGGTTAATGAATATAAAGCACATAACGACTATGAAACGATACACAGGCCCTGATGTGAGCGAGATGCTAGCATCAAGGCAGAAGCTAATCTTCCAAGACAACTCTTTCAAACTTTGAAACTTTGTATCCTTTTAAAACAAAACACAAGCTCCTGATGATTCATTAACACCCACATTAACTGTAACTGCTAGCATCATGCTACATGCTAACAGTAGACAGTTTTCATCATTGAACTTATCTAAACAGACATGGGCGTATATACGGGGGGTCAGGGGGGTCCACGTCACCTTTGTCTTTTCGAGACATCCAACTATAAAACTGTAAGTATCGAAACCCAAGTTAAAGAGATCTTAAATTATCCACGATTTAACTTCAACCCATGCTAGCCAAAGTTTCTGTTTTTATCTTGTTAGCATCATAAGTAAGATTAATAAACTAAAGGTTAATGTGGTTTTATAGACAAAGTCAAAGTGAAATCTTTGTTTTAATGATTACTAATAATGACAATAATTTAAAAAATATCTTTAAAATAAAATACATGATATAAATAAACTACATGCTACTGTGCTAACATGTTAAAGTACAACAGATGATGCAGTTAAGATAAGATAAGATAAAACTTTATTAATCCCTCGGGTGGGTTCCTCTGGAAAATTTAAATATGTTAAACAAAGGCGATATAACGAATTAACAACATTAATGATACTAATTTTTTAAAAAGCCAAACAGGCACTACAGAGTAGCATTAGCATCTCGTACTCAGTGTCAGAGATACTGTGTCAGTGCAAGCATGGGCGTATATACGGGGGGGTCAGGGGGGTCCACGTCACCTTTGTCTTTTCGAGACATCACTGCAGGTCCAACTATAAAACTGTAAGTATTACTAATAATAACAATAATTTAAAAAATATATTTGAAATAAAACACATGATATAAATAAACTACATGCTACTGTGCTAACATGTTAAAGTACAACAGATGATGCAGTTATGTTAAACGAAGGCGACATAACGAATTAACAACATTAATGATAGTATTTTTTTAAAAAGCCAAACAGTCACAGGACTTCAGAGTAGCATTAGCATCTCGTACTCACATGAACCTCATGCTAGCATGTTTAAATTTGCTTTTTACGTAAAAATGAGTCATTAGCGTAAACTGACATGTAGCTTTTACATCATGCTAACAGAGGAAATATGATCTTTTCACAATATATAAATACAATGCACCACAATAGCATTTTTTATGTTAGCATTAACAGCTAGCATGTAAACTGGAGATTTCGTCATGTTGATGACGCCGATTCTTTTAATGAAGTCTAAATATAAATTGTGAAATTAGCTTCATCTTCAGGTTAGCATCAAGCCTTTGCACTGCTTGGATTTTGATTTGTCAACAGTCATCCATCCATCTTGTGTTTTCTGTTTTAGCAGAACGTAGCCAATCCAGGGTCTGCAAACAGCATCATGTGATTTTCCTCAAAGTAACAAACTGCCTTCAATTACTCAGCAAGTCTGCACTGAAAATCAAGTTAAAGCTGATCAATCAGAGCTTAAAGTGGCCCATCAGGCCACGGCACCGGCGTGTTCTGGTTAGAGCGCGTCACAGAGTAACTGGGTTGACTGGGAACAGAATGTGAGCCGTGACAAACACCCGAGGAGGAGCTCGGTGATGATGCTTTTAACTGTGTGCGAGCAGGCCAGCGGCAGAGCGGGGCCCTGTAATACACTCTGATGGTAAAAATAACTCGCCGAGCGGGACGAGGAATGCGTGCGCTGAAGAATGCCGCTCTGCTGACGGGTGACAGGCATGGACAAGTGCAGAGGGAGGAGGAGAGGAGGAGAAACACCTGAGAGGCAGAAACCTGCACGAGTTCTAGAGAAAAGGAGGATTAGATAAGAGTGAGAGTGCAGTTAGACGAGTGAGTTTGTGCACGTTTGGGAAAATTAAGCAGAATTTGCTGTTGGCACTTCCTGTTTTCCATGCGCCGTTTCAACGAGCTAAAAGCTGAATAAATGTGACGCTAACGTAGAAACGTGACTCTTCTTCTCTGCTCCTGGTCCCCGTAAACCTTTCTGACCTCATGTGTCTGCTCAGATTTATCACCTGGAGTTTGTTTTGTCATTTTTAGTTTTATGTCTCAGTTGTGTTGTTTTCAGCCTTTAACGTATCCGTTTGGCGTCCTGTGTCACGTCTTTGCTGTTGGTGTTTGAACGCCGGCGGTTCGCTCGTGTTTACTCTGCTGGGAACACGTTCGGTCTGCTGCTGTTTGCTTTGGGACGATGTCCTCGGGTGCCACTCGGGCCTCTGAACGAAGAAACGGGGCGTTTCGTTGAACTATTTCACAACCTGCGCTCGCATGGCGGGGATGGAGCGGGTCGAGAGAGATGGAGAGAGAGAGGATTCACAGGGTGTGGAGGAGAAAACAGGAAGTGAGAAAAGAAGAAGGAGAACCCGAGAAAGAAGCGAACGCCTGAGACGGAGAATCCAGTCAGACCAGACGAGCCGCTGCTCATCCCGCACGAATGCTGTAAACTTTGCTGCGCCCTGATTCGCCGGTGGCCCGCCACCCTCCGCGTAACCTGACGACGGATAGGCTCCCGCTGCCGCCTCAACCTCCACCCTCCTCTCTCCCTCCCTGCATCCTTATCTCCTCGGATGAGTCAGTGCACGCGGTTACTGGTTAACTGAGCTTCAACATGTCTGACTGAGTGTGATGGAAGCCGCGCTCAGACCCGTCATGACGCTGCAGTATTACTTCCTGTATCTGAGTGAGAGAAGGAATCAGCTGACTGCTGATGAGGAGTATGGGAGAGTTTGGAGGCACACGGAGCATCTCTCTCAGCCGGCTGTGATTGTGACGCGAGGAGACGGGCAGGAAATGCGCCGCCGGCGGCCTCCCACACAAATACCAACACAATAAAACTCGTTTCAAACGCTCGTCTTCTTTCCCTCCTCACGGCTGATTGTTGTAGGTTTACGGCCCAAAACTTCAGCCTCTCAGTTTCTTCATTTCCATCGTAGCTTTTTGTTTATTCGCTGCGGTTTGTAGCGTTTTGCATCGTATGGTTTTTGTTTCCAACATTTTGTGATTTTGTTGCCCTCTCTTGTATTTTTTAAATCCTTCTGCATGTTTATCGTCCCGTCGTCATGTTAGCATTTTGCTTTCATTGTTTTTGTCACATTGTTATGGTTTTGATCTCTTCTTCCATGTTTTGTTTTTTTGGTCCGATTGTAGTCCTTTAGACTGATGATTAAACTACAAACACCAGACTGCCACTGATGCTTCATCCTGTTTAACCTGAACACAAAGACTGTCCTCCATCTTTCTTCTGTAATTACAGACATGATGTGTGTGTGTGTGTGGGGGGGGGGGGGGGGGTTGCGTGTTGAGCAGCTGTCTCTCACACACTCACACACTCACACACTCACACACACACTCACACACACACACACACACACACACACACACACACACACACAAACAGGTGTGGGAGACAGCCAGCGGCCTCTGCTGTGAGCTCCATTCATTCACACTGACAGATGCTAACCTGGTCGAGCTACGTGTTAGCAGATGCTAACCTGCACTTTCAGCCAAACATTTGCGCCGTGAGCGTCTTCAGCGCGGCGAGCAGATGTTAGCGCGTCATGCCGACACACAGCTCAGTGTCCAGTTTATTAGGCACAGCGGCGTCTGGTTCAGGTGTAGCTTCTCTCCCTGTGATTGGACGCTTTGTTCAGGTGATTTGAAACATTTATTTTGTGCATTTTTGTCGTTTTGTATGAAAACTTGTTACTTTTTTAAATGTAGTCATTTTTTTCCACCTAGTTTTGTGTCGTTTTGTTCGTTTGTGGAGTCGATTTAAACATTTGTGGTGTTTTTGTTGCTTTGCTTAACTTGTTTGAAAAAATTCTCCATCTTTTTGTTGCTGCACCCTGGAGTTTCCTGGAGTTTCCTGGAGTTTCCTGGAGTTTCCTGGGGCCCGTCTGCTCTTTATTTTCCGTCCTTTTGCGTCTCCTGGTTGTTGCCGAGCGTCTTGGTCTGATGTCACGAGTCCTTCAGCTGAACTTTGCTCCCGGCTCTCAGTCTTAATGTTCAGCCAAACTAATCCAACCCGTCCTGACACACATTAACGCGTCCTTCCTCACACCCTCTAAACTTTAACTCCACTTTATTCTCCCTCTGAGCCGCCGAGCGTCTCCTCTCAACCTCTCCTCTCCCATCTTTCCATCACTTCAGTCTCTCCGTCCTCCAACATCCAGCAGTTGTCTCTCTGCTCAACAAGCAACACATTCATTGCACACACGCACACACAGCAGCTGGCGTGCACACACACACGCACACACACACGCCGCCTGCTCACACAACTGGGAGTGTTACGTCTGTGTGTGAACAACACAAAAATGCACCCACACACACAGCCCACATATTTGCAGGCTGACAGACACTGGTGTGTGTCGGAGTCGGAGTGGGAGGAGGCGCGCACACACACACACACAGACACACACACACACACACACACACACACACACAGACACACACACACACACAGACACACACACACACACACACACACACACACAGCTGGCCACATCCATAACAGCAGAGGCTCGTCTCTGTGGTTCTCTCGCTGCGTTGGTTTACGGATGCCCGTTCAGATGATGACAGATGCTGTGAGCAGGTTTCAGCCTGACAACAAAATCACGGCCCTCAAATCTTTCTCTAACTGGACCGAATACTCTGATTACTCTGACTGTCCTGACCCGTTTCACACCTCTTCGTGGCCGGTTACTCTTTGTCGTTCCCGCTGTCCTTCTCTGAGCTCGCCGCCTCGGGCGCACGTGTATCGTTGCATTGTGATGTGAATCCTCTGCAGACGACTCCTCGCCGTCCCAAAAACAAAACTTCTGTTGTTCTGCGGCTGCTTCACGGTGTCTGTGCGGTCATGTTCGAGCTCTCTGCAGGCTCACTGTTTGGATCTCACGTCTTCATCTGAAGTTATTTTACAATCAGTTTTTCTCTTCTTTGGTCTCGTTTCAGTCGTTTGACATCGATCTTTGTCATTTATGGCTCACTGATGATGTTTTTAGGCCGTTTCAGTTTTTGCAACAGTGTCTCAGTGGCACCGCGTCCTGTGGTCTCTGAGCACGGCTGTTGCTGCTGTCGTCCATCTAAACTGTATTTGTTCTGTACTCTGACGGGACGCTGCCTGAAGTCTGTTTATCCGTCCTAATTGAAATGTGTCCACACCCACTCAGGATAAAGGGGATTTTGAGGGGCCTGTTCGCTCCTGACAGGCCGTCCTGTCCTGGAAGGAGCCTGAGACGTGTTTACAGACGTGAAGGTGGAGTGAAAGGCAGGAGTGGCGTCGTTCACAGAAAGAGAAGAGAACAATGGGAGCAGACAGACGGGAAGGAAGACGCTCTGCTGCACGCAGACGGGTGAAAACGCCGTTTCTTTGGTTTCTGTGACTTTAACACGAGTAACAAACGCGTTCGGGTCGCTGTTCCGATTCTGACCAGCTGCACCTGGGATCTAAACGTTACCTGGAGTTTGTTTCCTGCAGGCGGACGGGGATGAGGAGGAGCCTCGGCGGCGCTCAGGTGTCTGCGGATGCTGGAAGGATGTGACCTGACAGAGTCGCCGCTCCTCCTCCTCCTCCTCATCCCCCTGTGTGCGAACCCTCACAGCTCTTTCATCACCTCAAATACAGGACGATCCTCTGCTCCATAAGTTCAGAGCTCAGACTGGCTTTAGCTTGTTTGAGCATGCAGCGAGGCCTCAAGGCGACACACACACCAGCCTGTGTGTGTGTGTGTGTGTGTGTGTGTGTGTGTGTGTGTGTGTGTGTTCACGTCAAATCATCCGAGCAACTGCAGCTTTTATTCTGTGTTAGAAACAGAACGGACGAGTCGATCGAGCTCAGAGTTTCACAATAAAAGCATTTTCACACTCATCCTCAGCTCCACTCACAAACTGCTCAGTGGACATGTTCACGTTTCCTGATCTGGAGAAGATTCATTTGTCTTTAAGACTTTCTGCATGTTCAGGTTTTTCTTCTTGGTGAGGAAACGGTGAGCATCCAGCTCCGAGAGAGAGGAATGAAGGAAGAGATGAAGGCGGCGAAGCAAAGGAATGAGGAAGAGAAGCCGCAGGGGGAGGAGAAGAACGAGGAGGGGGGGGTAGGCCGAAAAATGTGAGGAGCTAAAGATGAAGAGGAAGAGACAGGATGAAGACTGAAGATTTCCAAAATAAAGAAGAAGAACACAAAGAAGTCAGAGGTGAAGAATGAGGAGAAGCAGCGACGGATGCAAAAAGAAAAGAAGAAGAAAGTTGTTGATTAAACCAGAAAAAAGGAGACAAAGGAGAAACCTGAGGTGATGAGAGAGCAGGAGAGAGGAGAGAGGAGAGAGGAGAGGAAACAAGGATGAGAAACAGCCGAACGACAAAGAAGAAAAAACTTTATCGTGTGTGTGTGTGTGTGTGCAGGGCGTGGTGCTGATGAAGACCAGGTTTCAGCTGCGTGAAAAGACTCAGAGGCCTTTTGTGTGTCTGCCTGAGGGGCAACACACACACACACATACACACAGCTTTGTGTGTGTGTGTGTGTGTGTGTGTCACCAGCACTTTCCCATGGGAGGGTTTATTGTTATTCTGCTCTGAAAGCTGAATGGAGTCGGGTGGGCACACCTACTGCCACAACCCCCCAGTCACACCTGAGAGCACACACACACACACACACACACACACACACACACACACACACACACACACACACACGTTGGTGTTGATGAAGTAATTTGGAGGACAGGGTCTGTGTGTGTGTGTGTGTGTGTGTGTGTGTGTGTGTGTGTGTGTCATCAGTAACTGTAAATATTGTCACTTCAAAATAAAAGCACAAAAAAAGGAGAAACAAGATGAAGCAGCGGAGGCGGGGCTCGCAAAATCGCTAGCCCGACGTCTAGCTAGCGATATCTCCGTCGATAGCCCGACGGGCTGAGATAGATCTTGGTCACCTGACCGGAGATGTCGCTAGCCCCGGGACGTCGGGCTAGCGATTTTGCGAGCCCTGGGAGGAGGAGGAGTGATCTGGATGAAGTCACGTGACCCCGAGCCTCAGCAGGCGTCTCTCCTGTATTTTAAAGTAAAACTGATGGAAACGACGACTCGGTGATGAAAACTGCTCCTTGTTTTTCTAACAACAGAAACCTGAAAAACCGCCTGTGAGAGCCAGCTGGGACAGGCTCCGCCCCCTGTGGCTGTGGATGGATGATCAGTTTTTCAACATTCAGTTCATTTATTTTAAATGTGCAACTGCCCCAAAAACTGGTAACCATGGAAACATAGCAAAACTCGCAGGCTCACTCATCACTCAGTCTGTCTTTTATGTACAGTCTGTAATGATGACATCATCAGGTTTCAGTAACATTTAAATGAAATGAAATCACGCGCTGGTCGAACCAAACTTTATCATCAGTGACGGCAGAGCTCAGGGAAGGATGCAAGGAGAGGAAACAAGACAAAGTGGAGGAGGAGGCAAGGAGCTCTCTAACCCTCCTCCTCGATCGCACGTGCAGGTAAACGTGGACGTCACCTGTTTGAGTCCAGAAAAGAAAAAAGTCTGGGGGAATGCTGCAGTTGCCACGGCAACGAGGCGTGTCCTGTGTTTGCAGAACAAACAGCGGTACCTGTTCACAGCAGGGCGGAGCCTGTGTGTGTGAGTCAGATTACAGCTAACAGTCAGATTACCGGGATTATGGAGGACGGCTGTGAAGGCTCCATTCACCTGAACAACAACAACAACGCACACGCACACACACACACGCGCACGCACACGCACACGCACACACACACACGTGCGCGCGCACACACACACACACGCACACACACACGCGCGCACACACACACACACAGCAACTGTGTAAACAGCTGCTTCACCTGACAACATCTGCAGGAGGAGCCGAGGACAACTGACCTGAGGATGCAAGGGGACAGAAAAGGATCAAACTAAGGAAACAAGGAGAGAAAGGCAGAAAGGGGGAGGGGTCAAAGGTAGAAGAGGATGCAAGAAACAGGAAAGAAAAAGGAAAGAGGGTAGGAAATGAGGAAACAAAGGAACCAAGGAGAAGAAGCCAGAAACAAAGTAAGGAAACCAAGAGAGGAAACAAGGTGAGGGTGCATGAAAAAAAGAGACAAACACAGAGAGAAGAACACAAGGAGACGTGGACAAGGATGTAAGGAGGCCAGAAAGAAAACGAGGAGACAAGACTGAGCCACAGAGGAAACACAGAAGGGCCCAAAAAGGAGGAAATGAAACTATGAGGGGCAACAGAAAGGGGACAGGAACAAGGAGATAAGGAGGCAAACTAAGGAGAGAAAGGCCAATAAAAAGAAGAAGAATCAAGGAAATAAACAAGGAGAGAAAAGGAGGAGACAAACAAGGAGGGGAGACGGGGATGCAACAAGGAAGCAGGGTATGATAACTGTACTAGGCAGCAAGGACAGGAGATAAGGAGGAATAGAAGTAAAGGAAGAAGAGTGTAAACAAAGGATGGACGTCTTTCCTTAGCTCCTTACTTGAACACGAGCCACCACCCTGAACCCTTCAGGTCCTCACTCGGTCTAAATCTAACACCAGTCCCCACAGTGCCAGCTAAACGAGCATTTCTCACACACACGCACACACACGCACACACACACACACACACACACACTTTCCTGAAGTGACCGGGGTAGTGATTGCGGTTAAAACTAAATCTACCTTTGTTGATTTAACCGCCACGGTTATTTGCATGCTCGCGCTCTTCCTCCTCCCCCCCTCCTCCCCCCTCCCCCTCCCTCTCAATCCTCAGCAGCAGCCAGCTGACAAAACTGTTTAGTCAGCAAGAAAAGGTGAGCGGGGGGGGGGGGGGGGGGGGGCGAGCGAGCAGCAGACAGAGCACAGAGAGAGAGGGGGAAGACTCTGCAGGCTGCATCAGTTAACTCTTTCCTCCGTGAGACGGCGAGCTCAGAGATCATCGTCGCTCGCACTGACAACACGCTCAAACATTAAACTCGCTGCTCTGACTTTAACTCTTACAGCATCAACTCTGCCTCCACTGCCAGACTCCACTCAGAAAACGCTCGTTTTTAGATACGTGGGACACTTAGAGACCTTTAAAGCTGCAAATCATCACCACGACAGCTTCACACAACAAATAACAGCTCTGCTGAATGTTCACCACTGTAAGACTCACAGTCACACAAAGTTATGAAAACAATGCTCACGTTTGACAACATTAACACACAAAGTTTCCAGCACAAAACTCCATTTAGAAAATGCTCGTTTTTAGATGTGTGAGGTATTGTAGGACCCTGCAGGTCACCTTTATCTTCACAACTTTACACCAACGAAGAAGTTACAGGATTAAAGTTTACTGCAGAGGGAACCTTTTCTTCCTTCAACATAAAACTGAAACACGTCATCTTCAGCAACGAGACTTTTTTACACCCAAAGAAATGTCAAACAATTTCCTCAAACTCTGACAGCAGACGCTTGCTTTCCACTGCATCACATGACTTCCTGTATAGAAAATGACTTTGATTTTCAGCCTTTACATTCACCAGTTTCAGTTTCATGATATTTGTGAAGGCTTTCCTTTTTTACTGCTCCTGTTACCTGACGTTTAAATATAAAACAGGACGGCATCAACACGCAGCCTGGCCTCTAACACAAGACTGTCCGCTTTAAATACTTCCAATGGCTTTCTCTGAGTTTTATTTTGAAGAGGAGCGAGTCCTTCCTGTTTTCTCAGATTGTTTCATGGAGCTCGTGTTTGTGAAGAAAAATGTGTTTGGATGCTCTTCTGAATGCGCTGCAGGGTGGAGCTGATGGATGGATGGAGGAGGGGTGGAGGACAGACCTGTTGTATGGGATGCCAGTGTGTGTGTGTGTGTGTGTGTGTGTGTGTGTGTGTGTGTGTGTGTGTGTGTGTGGGTGTGGTGAGAGCGTCTTGCTGATAAGCAGCTTGTGAAGCTAACTACCACTGCAGCGCGTGTGTGATGGCTGATACACACACACACACACACACACACACACACACACACACACACACACACACACACACACACCCCTTCACCCTGTTCACAGCAAATAAAGCCGTATTTACTGCGAGGACAAAGTCCGAGCGCCTCGACTGTGAAAGAATGTCACGGCGGACGGAGGGAGGAGGGCGAGGAGGACGTTTAGAGGAGGGTGGGGGCCGAGCAGATGAAAGGCGCGAGGTGGAGGAGGAGGTGGAGGAGGAGGATGCTCGTAGCAGCTTATCTCCACTATTATGATTTTATGCCTCAAAGACTGACGGGCCGCTCGCGGTTTGAAGTACCAAAGTTTCTGCGCGCACACGTGAAGCACGCGGAGACAGGTGAGCGCTGTCTGAGGACACGCCGTCCTCACAACCATGGACGTAAACATCCATGAAGCTGCTTAGTAAGGAAGGAAAGTGCCAATTATAACTGAAGAACCTGAATAATTACAACATCCATGAGTCGAGCGCTAACAGGAGCTGCTAACAGCTAATTCAGCTGTCTTTAATAGGGAACAGTTAGCTAAACAGCATTTATACGTTTACAAGCAGGTTTATACATCTGAGTTTAACAAGCAAATATTGATATTTAAAAAATACAAAAAGCCCCAAATGTTCATATTTACAGAGGCAAACATGCAAAACTAGCCTGATAAAAATAACAGTTTAAGGATGTCTTCAAACAGGAGCTGCTGAAGTGTAATCTGGATACTTTTAATGGCAGAAATACAGAGTGAATGCTCAGGACATCAACATGCCTCGCACCACGCCAGGCTAACTGGGTTTTTAGCTGTTAGCCAGACAAAAAAGAAAACAGCGACGCTCATGGAAAGAGCATTTATACAACCTCTACACATCTGTGACTTTTACACTAATTAGCAGCTAAGATCAGGAGTGAAAAACAATCCTAATTCCCTTTAATACCAAAAACACCAGCAGAGATGCTGCAACCTAAAACCAACGTTTTCTGAATGGAGTTTTGCATTAGAGCTAAATAAAAGTTTTTAGATGCTAACCCACAGCAAACATCCCTCGAAGAGGAAGAGGAGAAAGACGAGAAGAGAGGGGGTTAACAGGAAGTGAAGCAGCCTCTCATCAGGAGAGCAGAGGAGGAGATGGAGGAAGTGGAGAAACAATAGCTCCCCTCTTTCTGTGTGTGCGAGTCGGTCCATGTGAAGCCTTTATTATCAGAGAGGCGGCGTTACGTAACGACAGAGATGTTGTTCATCTTCTGCTGAGCTTCCAGGAAACTTTCACCAACTCACAAAAACACACAGACGATAGTCGAGGAGGGAAGAGTCATTCAGCACGAGCAGAGAGGATGCTGCTGCAGGGAAAACTGCGTCATGCTGCACAGTCGGACTCCTTTCATGACAAATATTCACACGTCTGCTCACAGAAAGAAAACAGCTTCAGTGGGAGAGTTAAAAACCTGCACAGGTGACTACAAACAACAGTCTGAGGGGGGTTAGGAACACCAAACAAGCAGTTACGCAAACTCTGCAACAACTCATCAGGTCAAGGTCGAGTCAGAGAGAAACACAGCGGCTGAAACAAACACCAGTTTCTGCTGATTTCCACATTTATATCCTTGGCTCTGCTCCTCTGCTGGTGCCCAGCAGGACGTCAGGCTCTCCTAAAAACGTAACTAAAGTTTACTACAACAAACTAACGCGTCTTAGATCAGGAGAGGAAGTCCTACAAGACAAGAAACTGATGCTTTCTGTCGCTTTGTCCTGTTAAAACCTTCAAACATTCACAGATTTCTTTTACTACCTTTTAACCTCATTATGTGGGAAATTAATCAATACTTGAAACGTTCCCTCTGACTTTTCACTCATAAACACGCTGAGTAAACTCTCAGAGCAGGAACGTTGTGTACTTGATTACAAATGATGGTTTACTGTAAATGTCTCCAAATGAGCTAAACAGACACTGATGTGAACAACAATCAGACTTCTTCATGTGAAGCATCAGACAGCAGAGCAGCTAAACACAGACCACTGTAATATTGACTCAGGCTAACTTTAGCGCGTTCGCCGCTATATAAAGACGGCGGTCTGTGTGAGTCTGTGCGAGTGGGAGAGACACCTTCAGAGGCTGTTTGAGGCTTCAGACGAGATGTCGTGACTTTATCTTACAATCAGATTCATGTTTAAAAACACATTAAAACAGAGGTCCTGGGTTAGAGAGGCGTTAACTGCACGTCCCCACAAAGACAGGTGTACAAGTATATGTGTGTGTGTGTGTGTGTAGGGTAGCTGCAGCTCACCTAAATTTAAACCCAGCAGTGTGTGTGAGATACAATCCCACATACACACACTCTGATGGGAGGAGGCCATCAAATGACACACTAAACTCTGTGTGTGTGTGTGTCCTACTTTAGTGCTATTCATCCCACATCTCGAATGACACCCATCCTCTCCTCGTCTCAGTGTTCAGGCCTCACAGAGCAGCTCATCAGTTTGTCGTCCACAGACGATGACGCTTATTCATCAGCTGTGATGATTTTTTACATGAAGTCTTGTTTTAGAGGCAGAAGGGTCCCTGCTGTGTAGTTTCTTTTACCTTTGTCTCGGTAAAATGTGTCAAACTCCAAAGAAAGGACGTTCAAATCACCGTTCTTTATGGTTTCTTCATGAAACTCTACATTATTGTGGAAAAACCAAACCGAGACGAGGGTGTGTGAATGACTCCTCTGGCAGGTTCACGTTAAACAGGCTGAAAGCAGCCGGGTAAGCAGGTGTAACACACACATGACACGAGGTGGATTTATTATTTATGTGTAATAGTTAAGTGAAGATAAAAAGTGGCCTGGGTGGAAATCAGACAGTGGAGCCTTCAGACCCGAGCATGTGTCAGAGGCATGAAGAGGTCGAGCTAATAAAACCTGTCGACTCACCAACACTAGCAGCTTTCCCTTTAAAGCCAGTTTCAACAAAAGCTCGGCATATTGAACTGGTCCTGCGCCACTTTCCCAGGAATCAAACCTCCAAAAACCAGCGAGCGCAGGCCCGCTGGGGCGGGGAGGGGTGTCAATTTAATCTGCTGCTATTAATGCATCAAAGATCTCCATCACCTCCTCACGGAGTCTGAGTGACCTGCAGAGCTCGACGCAAAACAAAACCACTCCAGACAACTAGAACTGCAATGTAAAAATACTGCAGTTCCTCTAATGGCCACTAGAGGCAGACTGCAAGAGTGAGTCAGTCAGTGAGACTGTAGCCACTAGGGGTGGGGGAAAAAATGGATACTTTGTAGCATGGTGATATTTTGTTTGCTAATAATGTATGGATACAGGGACAGCAGAAATCGATACTTTGTTACAAAAAGGTTTTTGTGCTCTGACTTCAGAGCATGTTGATCCTTTTTCTGAGCAAGAATCCTGACATTCCTTCACTGTCCAAATGTGTTTAATAAACATGACAGTTTACTTATTTTAATTTAAGACATGTTTTATTTTAATTAAGTTTAAAACTTTTTTATTTAATGTAAAATTATATTTTGTTTTAATTTACTTTCAAATTCTTCAGTTGCTGAAGGGGCTGCATAGTTTTCATAAACTGCATAGTTCAGAATAGCTATAATTGTACCAGATGGTTGATTCAGTTAAGTTGGACTAGACTGTAATACAAACCGTTCAGTTTGTCAACAATCAAACTGAAATGAGAGAAAGACTGAGTGTGAGACTTTGATATTAGAGAAAATGAATATTGATAAAGTTTACCTTTATGTACAGAATCTGAATATCGCAAAATATTTTTAAAAATTGCAATAATATCGTATCGTGGGATGTATGGTGATTCCCACCTCTAGTGTCACGTCAGTTCTCGTGAAGGATTTGGTTTGTGTTCATATGTGTTTATATTCACGTGAACATCATTAAAGTTGTTTTCTGTGTCATCATCAGCTGCCCACAGACCCTCGGGTGGACTCGGTGTAATCGTTCTCGTCTGGGTTAAGAGAGGAAACCAAATAAAACGTGCGGCGGCTCATCAGCTTCTCTCTGTGAAACGCTGAACAACAAACTGCTGAAAAGCAGGTTTTTGTTCCTTTTTCATTCGAAAGGAGAAAACAAAAGAACACATTAACACTTTCAAACAGCCTCGCCTCTTCCTCCACCTTCCTCCCTGAACCCTCCGTGTGGTCTTCCCCGTCTGCTGGCTCAGCCAAGCTTACAACTTTAAACTCATAAAGACAGGAAGTGTGAACCTATCAAAATAAAACTATTTTAACAGTGAAGCCGGTCACTTTAGTGGGTGTTTCAGGTTTGGGTGAAGGAGGAGGGGGAGGTGAGCCATTTGGTCCACCCAGAGGTGTAAGAGTCTGCCTCCCCCACCCTCCCCTCCCCTCCACACCTCTCTGTCTGCATCCAAACCGTCACAAACCTCCCCCACTCCGATGTCACCCCGATGAAGACTCAGAGAGCCCACAGGAAGCTCAGAGTTGTCCCTGTGACTTCCTGTTTAATGTGGACAAACTGAGCATCTTTGGAGGTGGGATCAGAACCTTTAGCAGGACCAGTTTGACAGGAACGAGTCATTTCACTGTCATCTGCTGCAGTTTGTCACAGGTTCAACAAAGTGAAGCGACAGCTGAGCGTTTGAGGCTTTTCTGAGTCTGGACTTCGTCTGGTCCTGAGAAGCTTCACTGGATGAATCTCTGACAAAACTGATCCAACGTCTTCATCAGTTTAAATAACCAAGAAAAAGTCTGCAGATCCAGTTTTCCTGAGTATTCTCAGGACCAATGATCGATCAGCTACGAGCTGGAAACGCTGCTTCGTGGCATCGATCATCAGCAGCTGATTGATACTGAAGGAGTGTGAAGCTGCAGTTTCGAGGTGATGAAACCTGATATCCTCTACTTTTCCTTCACAGGGACTAACCGCATCAGTCAGCTGATCAACGAATCAATCGATCGGCCGAGCCGTCGGAGCGGCTCGCCGACGAGTCGAAGGGAACAAAGGAAACGAGCCGTGAAGCAAACGTTACCGGCTGATTGGTTCAAGCAGCGATGATGCGACTCACTGATGACTCACTGTTAAACTAATCAAAGAGACCGTAAAGGTGTAGAACAGGAGCAGATAGCAGGTCCAGTTTCAGAGTGAACTTTGACCCCAAACTCACTGCCTCACCTCCTCCTCCTCCTGCTGCGGGTCAGGAAACATAATCTTATCTAAAAAAGGCGAGTCCATAAATAGAGGCGGAGACACCGAGGAGAGGCAAAGAAAAGAGGTGTAGTAACATCCTCCCCCTCCTCCCCCTCCTCCCCCTCCTCCCCCTGCTGTGTGTGGAGGTGCTGCATTCACTCATCTAGCAGCTGCGCTCTGATTGGCTGAGACGCAGCATCAACAAGTTGGAAACATTGTGACAAATCCACGAGACAGAAACACAGGAAATCAATCTGTGTGTGTGTGTGTGTGTGTCTGTGTGTGTGTGTGTCTGTGTGTGTCTGTGTGTGTGTGTGTCTGTGTGAGGATAATGTGGTGATAATGGCGTCTCAGAGGGAGGACGACAGCTATTAATTAGCTGCTTCACTTTTGTCCCTGTGAGCACAAAAGTCCCTCTGAAACTCCCCATTAACTCTCTCTCACACACACACACACAGACACACACACACACACACACACACACTCTTATGAAGCACAGAGGACGTTTGAAAACTTTCTTTCATGTCAAACTTCATCAGTTCTTGAAATGTCAAACATGTCATAAACACTGTGTAACTTTTATTTCATAGATTTCTAAAAGTTAAATAAAAACATTTTTATTCACTAAAATAAATAAATAAACTGAATCTCGTGTATTTTGTAGTGAACAACATTATTGTGTTTGAGTTTAACAGCACAATCAGGATAAACAAACATTTATTATTAAAAATAAACAGATTAAAGCTTTTTTATCTCTAATGAGAAACTGAATAAAAGTCGTTTGCTCGCGTTCACACTGAGCTGCTCAATAATAAATCCTGACGAGGGATCAGAAACGATGCTGCTCGTCTGTCAGACATCAGAGAGGAGGTGAAGCTGTGAGCAGGGAGGTGGAGTCACAGTCAGTTGGCTTCACTGCTTCATGCTGCATCATGTCTTTACATGAACACAGGCTGAGTGTGTGTAGCAATAACCACTCACAATACCGTCACACACCAACACAAGACACTCTTTGTGTGTGTGTGTGTGTGTGTGTGTTACATCATCGACTACATCATCGGTCGTCAGCATTTTAAACGTTTGCCACAGAAGAAGAAGAGGAGGATGAGGAGTGTGCAGTGAAGAGGCTCAGGGTGGATTTATTATCGCTGTGATACAGACGTGTGAGACTGTTGTGTAGATAATAAACACCAAGATTTGTAACTTTTTTTTTACTGTTTTTGTTGCGAGGAAACAAAGAGCGAGCAGCTGCCGCCGCGCTGAGATAAACCTCAGCTGATTGGACGCTCTGCACCAATAACAGGATCAAACAAACGTCTGCTCGTTCTGCCACATGAACCATATTAAAGCTACACTTTTACACTTTTTTCCCTCTCGGAGCTGATGATGTCACAGAGAGAGGATGTCCCTAATATGGTCGTCTCAGACGCCCGAGTAAAAGCCAAAGAAAGCGAGCTGTTAACCCAGGACAGTGTGACATCATCGGTGTCTGTTCAACGCTGGTTTTCTGCCCCGCCTGGAGCACCAGACCGGCGACCCCTCAGGGTAACAGGCTGAGGCGGGACAGACCAGCCAATCACGTCAGGATGAGAGTGCGTGTCTGTTTCTACAGGTGACACGGCGACCAGCGTGAACCTGGTGGAAATACGTAAACTGAGCACCGCTCGCAGTAACACGAAGGAGCAGAAGATGCGCTTCTTTGATTTCCCCGCTCAGAGTTTGTAAAGCGCTGAACTCTCAGCCGAACGTCAGCAGCACAAAAACAGATGATGGATCCATCGGGCAGCTGCAGGAATCAGACCCACAGAGGAAAGTTTTCAGCAGCTCTCGCTTTCATGTTGGATCGACCCTCCCCGCCTCCCTCCCAGCGTTACATCTCCATCTGAAAAACGCCGCCGCCTCTGCCGCTGCTCCGTGAAGCTGGGAGGCAACATTTCCCCCTCAGCAAGAAGAGCCAGTCCGTGAGAGGAACAGAGCGAGATCAGCGCCTGTCGCCGAGGGCCCAGCTCGGCCTCAGTGTTGAATTTCGTAATGGAATGCTAACTGCTCATCCGGATCCTTCCTCCTCCTCACAGCAGAGGAGGAGAGGAGGACCAAACGCAGCGGGAATATTCGGCTCTTGGTTGCAGGAAAGCTTCCACTCGTTACACATGATCTACCACGAAGCTGCCGTCAGCTCAGCACCGACGATCCACCATAAAAGATAAACTAGGTCAAAGTCTGTTTGAACTCATGCGTCTATTACCGATCCAAACAGCCTCTGCTGACACCTACAAATGCTTTATACACATGTGTAAGTGTGCAAGGAGCCAACAGATGCACTAAAGTGACCCCACGGGGGCAAAGGCCGCCATAAAACACAATCAATGTACAACACACACGTCTGAGTCGCACAAATATGACTCTTCCTGCAGTGCGGGGCTGACAGGTGAAGAAGCTTTAAATAAAGCTACAGTGAGAAACTGCAGAAAATAAGATCCAAATGTCCTCAAAGTCACATTAAATCCACTCTTTAGCAGATCAAACACAGTTTAAGAGCATTTCAGGAACATCACAGGGTTTAAAACTCCACAAACACTCTGTGGACGTGTGAGCATGTAGGGAACAAATGCATTTCTATAGATTTAATTTAACTTTCTGCAAAGAATTTGGAAAACAAACAAACCGATTGTGGGTAAAAGTGTTACAAAATCACCATAATTTCCTTTTAGAGAGCTACCAGAGCGCTAAAGATTGTAATTATAGAAGTAAAGTCACAATCATCTTGCCAAAACTCAGTAATAGTTACCGCTTGACAAATATGGAAACAGAGCATCGCTAACTGCCATTGAACCAAGCCAAAGTCACTAATGAAACCCATAAATCCACTTTAAAGTGTGTCTGTGTAAGCTGAGCTGAGCTGCAGCAGCAAACAGACGTTACAGGAGTGCGTTAAACAGCCAAATGTTTGAAGAAAAGTGACAAAATGAAGCAGTAATACACGCGGAAAGATCGCTAACATTAGCCAAACCAGCTACCGGTCAATCCAGACTACATGAAAGGGGGAGGGGGGTAAAAGTTGGCCTGAAAGTCCTCCAGGAAGTGATAAAGTCACCAAAGACTCGCTGCTCCTCAATTTAAGATGGATTTGTTTAAAAAATAAAATAAAAACTGCCCCAAAACAAGAAAGACTATGGAAGAAAAAACTAGCTAAACTTACAGCAAACCCCACAGGAACACCCATAAACCCACTTTAAGTGAATCATGGCCTTAATTAGCGATGATGGGATTATGTTAAAGCCAAAACATATAACAAAAGTCAATAAATAGGTCCAAGTAAAGTGGGACACCACCCAAATTCCCCTGAGGATGCTGAACTAAAGAAGGACGTATTTCTTATTAATCTCTCACAAGTTACGACACATTACCAAAAAGTCTGTACTGTAAGTAATTAAGAGTAAAAGCACGTTTTGTATTCTTACGAAACTTTGTAAAAAGCACTGAAAGTTAGCCATCTTAGCCAAACTGCGCCCACAGCAGTCATAGGCTGAGCTAAACACTAGAAGATACACAAACGCCAGCAAAATGAGCTCAAATCAACTTTTTCTTCTATAACTTAACAGTTTACACCCAACACTGAACCATAAAATGGGTCCATTTCATTCAGTGTAACTGGAGAAAACGTTAAACAGAAGGAAAATTAAAAGGATTCATTCTCCAGACACTAAAGTACCAAAAACAAACCCACTCACATGAATATAAACCCACTTTAAAGCGACTTTATTCAACTTTTAATGAACTGTGGACACAAATAACTACTGTTGGACTGTGCTCCAAAACATACAAGCCAAAACTAAAGATTTAAAGGGAGTAAAAGTTACAGTTAAAGCCATAAAGTCAGCACAGAGTCGCTGTACTTAATGTAATTAGAGTAAAAGTCCGTTTATTGTGTATAAAAGTGTGTTTGAGGGCCGCGATGGCCTGTGTGCTTTAAACAATGACAGACTCCTCTTACAGTGAGGTTAAAGTTCCTCAGCAGGGAGGTGCAGAGGTAGAGAGACACTGGGCCAACATGGAGAGAGAGAGAAAATCCCTAGCAACCATTATCTAACCAATCCAGCCTGAGACCGAGAAAAACGCCATCGGTCCATCTCCTCTCCCTCCTCGAACTCCGCGGCCATCAATCATTGACCGGACACCGATAACAGCGCCTCTTTGACACAGTAAACCGCGTTATGGGAGTTATTTAACAGCCCGGCCAGCATCCTCCGTCGTGTACCAACGCGGAAAAAAGGAAAAAAAACACGACGACGAGGCTAACGGCTAACAGCGCCGCGAAAAAGTTCTCCGAGTCGACGGTTTGGGGCTGGGGGCGGTTGAAACGGGGGGGGCGCCCGGTGGTTACCGTTTAAAATGGAAGTTAGAACCGAGGACGATGTCGAAAGACAGAAAAGACGGAGCTCGAGGACGGGGGAGGAGGAGGAGGAGAAGGTGGATGCAACAGGCGTCACGTCGATGCTGCTGCTGCGCGTAACCACAGACGGTGGAAAAGTGTCGGGAACGCGGCGAAAAGTCGCCCAACTGCCGCAAAAACTGGCGCAGGTGGAGCGGGACGGCGGGTTCGGCCGCCTCGCCGCCGTGTTGGGCCGGTTCGTGAATGAACGGGGGTCCCTTTCTGCCTAAATATGTCTGGGCAAGGTCATCGCGCTGGCGTCGAGCTCGCTGCCATTAGCGGAAGTCGAGCCACCAAAATAAAAGCTAGATTTTCTTTTATTGAGCCTACAGATTTAAACCCACATCCACACGTTTGCGGATGTGTGTACATTATACTAAACAAAGGAGGCTTTTGTGACTTCTTTCGCACATAGTTAAACATAAAAGCAATATGTGGTGTGATTTTCACAATAAAATGAACAACTTTACCATTAAACCTGTATTTGCACCTATATATCAGACCTGCACAAGCACGTAACGAGCACGTAGAGCCACACGGCACGGTGAGAAAAGCATCATTTACAAAGAGAAGCATCAGCAAACTCAATCACAGTTCAAACTATTAGCGTCAAAGATGAAGTCTGAATCACTTTCAGGTCAGAGCGCTTTCTAACACAACACGCGAGGCGACCCTTACGGTCCTCCGTGTGCAACAGGTTGTTTTACTTTGAAGAAGTCTCTTTGAGGAAGTACTCCGTCGGTTGCCGTTCGCTTGAGCGCTTAGTTTTACACATGGCCACTAGCCCCGAGGCTTCGACCAAAGTGCATCCGAGATATGGATGCTCGACTCCGGCTGCGAGCTGCAGACTTTGACCTCCCCCCACCTCCTAACACCCTCCCCGCGGGGCAAAAACCGCCGAATAACTGCCCTAAACGTGCACGCGGGGCGATAAAGTTGCACCAAAAGTCGAAAAACAACAAGTTGCTGAATGAGGAAGAGACACACACACGGCTGAATTCCACCGCTTGGATGCGCATCAAACTAGGAAGCAGCCCAGAGAGGAGAGAAAAGTAGTAACGCCACCCTTACCGTCTCCACATCTCCGCTCAAACTTCACCCCTGGCAGCACAAACAGGCGCAAAGTTCTCCCCGAGAGGCGCAAACAGCGCGGGGAGCCTGCGCAGACACTCGCACAGCACCAAAACTCAGCGATGGAGACGAAAAGGACACTTACGCTTCACTTTGTTGGGGTTGGGCTGCTTGCGCCGAGACATCGTGGCGAGGATGATGGTGGTGGTGGTGATGGATGGGGGGGGCTGATGATGATGATGGTAGATGAACGGCGGTGATCGGGGATGATGAAGGTGATGAAAAAAAAGAAAGGGTGCGAGAGGCTGCAAAGTTGCTCCGCAGAGGAGAGAACTCAAAATGGCGTATTCCGAATGGATGAGCAAACTTGGACAAACTTTACTCCGGCTTCTCCTCCTCCTCCTTTTCTCCCCTCCCCTCCCCTCCTCCACCTCCTCCTCCTCCCGTGCTGCTGCTGCTTGTCTTCCTCTCTTCCCTCCCGAGGAGGAAAGAAAAAAGTCGACTCGCGGAGAGGAAAATGTCGCTCTGGAGATGTTTTATACTTTAAACTCCTTTAACTCCCAGCTCCCTCCTCCTCTTCCTCCCTCTCTCGGTCTCTCTCTCTGTAGCTCTCGCGCACACTCTCTCGCTAAACCTGATAAGTAAAGCTCATCACGTGTTGTCTCCAGTTTCCAAGGGGACGTGGCCACCAAGCATCTCAGTCAGTACGCACAGACACACGGACAGCCGTTACTGGATTACTTATTCCAGCCGTGATGGAGCAGGAAGCGATCCCACCTGAGAGCTCCGAAACCACAAATATAAACTTCAAAAGTCCGCAGAGGCCTCGCGGCGCGCAATTTAACTCGCGTGCGCCGCAGATTTCTGCTTTAATGCGCAAAAATATTCACTTTTAGGCAACTTTCGTTCCCAAAGTATTGACAT
Source organism: Neolamprologus brichardi (assembly GCF_056152115.1). Taxonomy (NCBI): domain Eukaryota; kingdom Metazoa; phylum Chordata; class Actinopteri; order Cichliformes; family Cichlidae; genus Neolamprologus; species Neolamprologus brichardi. The sequence goes on from NC_142112.1 coordinate 39,197,258, forward strand.
TTCCACGCAGCGTGTCCTCTCACAGTCACAAAGTGCCCTCGTTTCCTGCCTCGCTTCAGATTCTCTCAAAGAAACCCGCTTTCACGCCGCTCCTTTATCGTTTACGCGGAGTTTCGGGGACTAAAAAGATAAGAAACCATCCACTTAAACCCACACACGCTACACGCGCAGCTGCTTCATCTATCGCGAGAGCTCTGCACGCGATTTCAAAGAGGGAGGATGCATAGGGTCAGCCAGAAGCTGGGGAGGTGGCTGTGGAAGACTGCGCTACCGTTTCCAGGGAGGTGAAGTAGTCACTTTGTTTTCGGGGATGACGCGAAGAAAAGCGCGTGGGGGAGAAACTCAAAAGTTCACATAAAGACGTTAAAGTCGCACTAAATCACGTGCAGGTACCTCTGTGCTCCATCCAGGGCAGTCATGTGACCCGCGATAGTGGGTGATTAGCTCAAATAATCCCATGTTTTATTTCACCATTGGGTAAAGTTCGACATGTACATGTTTTAGTTTGGACAAACTTGGACAGGATTATGTGAAATTACAAACTAAAACATTTTCACTTCACATTAAAGTTAATTTCACAGAACTCCAATCTACTGAGTCGGACTGATTATGAGTTCAATGCTTCTTTGTTTCTATTTTTTAAGGATTTTAAACGTAAATCTGATTTCTCTGTGGATGCTGTGTGTCAACTTTCCATGAAAATCTAAAGGATGTGACGTTTATGTGACCCCACTACATCCTCACACACGGATAACCTGGAGCGAAATAACCATCAGGCCCAAAACAGGAATAAACGCTGAGGGTACAGAGCTCAACAGTCCTTCAGAAAGTCCTGACATCCGAAGTGTAAGCCTAAAATGAAGCCAACTAGCCACCAGGTGAATCATGAACACGAAACATTAGATTTGGATCAAAAAAGAGTAACAAAAAGAGGCAAAGTTACAAGTCTTTGTACATGATTACTTTTACAGCTGAAGGAACTACTGCCCCCACAATGCAGTGCAACTCTCATGTTCACCTTGGCACTTTTAATCCTCTTTATTATTTGTTGTGTATGTTGTTTGTAGGCTAGTTACCAGTATTGGGGTGACATATTACTTTTTAAAAGTAGTGCATAATGTTACTTAATGACTTCCTGGAGAAAGTAACCCTTTGCACTACTCGTTACTTTGGTGTGACTCTGTAACATGGCCTGAAATGCATTGCTACAGTTACCAGTATAAACCTGAGGCTCGCTCACACAGACCCCCGTCCTAATGAGGACACACATAAGACGTGTAAGTGTCAACACAACACTCACAACATAAAGACAAAAGAAGATGTAAATCAGCCCAAAGATACTTTAAAGCCATCACCATGGTGATTTAAGAAAATGAGGAGACCTGAATGTAGTACAGTTACATTACTGTTACTGAAGAAATGTCATGTAACTTCAGTAATGTGTCATATTAGCTGTGTCCCAAAACGTAGGCTGCATCCTCCGGAGGCCGCATTTGAAGGCCGATTACGTCACAGCCAGGCAACGAAGGCTGTCCCAATTTGTCGACTCCTTTAAATGCGTCCTTCATTTCCCCGAATTCGAAGGATGGGTCGGTGTGTCCTTCGTGGCCCACCATATCCCAGAATTCATAGCGCGGCCCAGCCAATTCTGGTTTCCAACAATGGCGGCAGATGCTTAGTTTTAAAATTACTCTTATTATTCTTTCTGGGTCACAAAATTAACTTTTAACATATTTTCAGGCGAGAAAGTAGCTGTGTAAACTTCAAATATCTGCTCAGTTTATTAGGACATCGCATATTTGCAAAAGTGCTCCGACGTTTTTGGCGACGTCTGTTACCCACCAGCTCGATAGCTGACCGGGGGGTTCAATGTTCACTCGAGCCGGCGAGAGCAGCGGACTCCCGGCTTCATCGTTTTCAGACCCCGCTCTTTCGCTACTCAGGTTAAACATGATATAAGTCACTCGGATGACTTAAAAATGTAATTGTTTGGCTTTTTTCTGTGTTTTATTTGTTCCGGAGTAAATCGGTTTGGCTGAGATCAAAGTTATTAGATTAAATAAAACTTTATAAATCCATCGGGTGGGTTCCTCCGGGGCTTTCACGCAGCTGAATAAACATCAAACAGAAAACTGATTAAACAGAAGTGTGAGACGGTCGAGAATTTACGGCAGGTCCTGTTATAATTTAGATAGCAAGGAGCAGACGGCCGAGTTTATTAAACTCTACCGAGACAGCGGTGACGCAAATCTGAAGGCTAGACCGTCCAATTTCCCCAGCAGTTTACTTCCAGCCTTCTCGGTCTTTGAAGGACCCGGCCCACGTAGACCGCGAAGGCCGGGTCCTCCAAAGGATGTGGCCTACGTTTGGGGACACAGCTAGTGATAGCACTGCTAGCTATCATTATAGCACGGTGCTTTATTCTTGGCTGTAATCATTGCCTGGGCTGCTTCTAAAGTTTCATGTCACAAAGCAAACAGAAGTTCAGGGGTTTAAAAGTTTACATGGCAAGAGTGATTTAGGATTATGGGTAGAGTACTTGTTTTTCACAGTAAAACATGTTTTATTCAAATAAGCTCAATTTCATACAGATGTGAAGTTCAGAGTGTCGTAGCTAATCTTGAATCTACTTTGGATAGTTACAACTTCATGGCTCATAATCAAAATCCCTGTAGAGAAGATCATAGTAGCACTTTTTAATCCTAGAAGCTTACTGTTTCGCGAGGACTCAAACTTAACTTAACTTAAGCCTGCTAGCTGCTACATGGGTTAGCAAGCTGTCCGGTGTAACAGATATGCTAACATTAGCCAGAATAAAGCTAGTTTTATACAAATGTTCGAAAAGGGCCAACGTTTCTTATTACTGCTAGCTAACACTAGCTTGTCAGCTAACATGGACCAATAACAAGCTATGCAGCACAGCAAAACTATACACCTGAAACCAAATTATTTAATTTTGTGTTTACTTTGACTATTACAATAGTTCTGTTATATGCGTTCTACCTTATGAGCTACATGCCATTCTACTTATTAAGGATTTTTGTAGTCTTTAGCTTTAAATCTAACCATGTAAACAAACTTATTTTTTGAAGATGGAATAAATAAAATTTATCTTATGCCAACATATCTTACCTTAATTAATCCAAACTACTGGGGCTGATGCGGCTAGTGGGTTAGCTTGAGATTTTCACGCTAATGGACCATTAGTGAGAGATTTATGTAACATAACTTAACAAATGTAGCTAACAAACCATAGCTTCTTTGCTTCCTAATAAAAGTAATGCACATGAATGGAAATGTTATTTGCGGGTATCTGTGTCAGCGTGATATAAACATGCACTTTATGGCTAAAGCTAGCTAACAATGCTAGCTAGCTTTGTTAGCTAATGCTAGCTAACAAAGCTAGCTAGCATTAGCTAATGACTCACAGTCCATTATTTTTCCAAATATGCTCATTCCGGCTCCAAGAAAACAATAAACCAACTAGAGCCATTGTAAAATATAAAAATAGTTATAGTGTCACCCACTGACTTCATAAAGTCCCATTTTGAAGGCTTGAGCCATCTTGGTAGGAAAATGCCAGATGTGATGAGGAAGATTAGGTTAATGACTTATGATTGACAATTCATCAGCCAATGAGCTTGCAGTTTCGTGGAAAAAGACAATCATCCATTTGAAAACATGGTATAATTTAGATTTATGAAACAGGCTCAGTGATTTATTCAATATAACACAAAGTGAGTGGCTCAGCAAAAAAACAGTGTATTTCCATAAACCTGTAAAGGACTGGAAATCTTCTTAAAACTACAGCTATGGCCGTCTGGAGGCTCTCTGACCGAATGCAGGTTTTTAGGCACTTCCACATTGGTTATGTCCATGATTTACACCGTCTATGGCACCGTCACAGACTCTGAGGCTTCAAAACGTAGCCTCCAAAATCAGTGGTTGACATTACGTTGGATACATAAAGTGTGTGGAGCATCGCGCTTCATGCCAAGCTAAAGGTCATAAAACACGAGCGATATCCGACACTCGGAGTCGAACCATCACAGAGCCTGAACTTTACGAGGCTGAAACTCTCCACTACAGAAACTTGCTCCGCATTTTCAAGGCGGCACTGACCTTTGTGCAAATCACTCCACTGTTAAGGACCTCAGAAAACAATGTACCTCCTCTGGGGTATGTTGGGTGGGGCTGATGGATTAAAGCAGTGGCCCTTAAACTGTTGTGACATGATGGCACTGGAGGTGGGGCAGCGGGACAATAAGTGTAATGAGTATCATTTTCTAAGGAAAACAAACAAGAGTTAACCTGTGCTATGGGGCTAGCTCTTATTTTGCTAACATCCAGCTTGTCCCATTTTTTTAATTTACAGTAATTAATAGACCGAACACTAAGAATGGATCCAAGAACCTTCTTTTGTTTTAAAAGAAAACCACATAAATGCTGCGTTAGAATAAAGGTCATCAGAGAAAAGTAGAAATTGAAAAGCTTTTTGATATTTCTGGTTTTGCTGGTAGGCTGGGCTCATTTAGTTTCCCTCTCAGGACGTCAGGGGCAGTTTTAGAGCCTCCTCTCAAACATCAACACCAACAGGTTTAAGTTAGAATCTCCTGAATCTCAGCAGATGCTGACTCATCACCTGAACCAGATTCCCAGAGGAAACGAGCATGGCTTTTCCTTTCAGCAGGAGTTATTCTCCTCACTGCACAGAGCTGCCCACCCTTCCCCCTTCTGGGCTCTAGGTCCACTCGCTCATCCACAGGAGAGTCCACACAGGAAAAAGTCCTCAAACTTCTTTTTGAACTCACATTTTCACATGAATCATTTATTCCTGATAAAGTGATTCACCCAGAAACGAGAGCAGGGAAACACCCAAAGTCTCGTCTGTCATCATCATCGGTAGCAGGCTGAACTAGCCCGATACCGTCAGAGAGGCTCTTCTTGCTCGGCTGCAGGGGAGAAAAAGGAGGAGGGGTGTGATGGGAGGAGAGATGGCTGTGTGCTCCTCTCTCCTGCAGGGGATGATGGGAGGAGGAGGAGGAGGGGTCTGTCTGTATCTAGAGATGGAGGGCTGGCAGGAATGCAGCGAGAGAGCGAGCAAGGAGTCGAGCTGCTCGCACTAAATTTAACAATGAGGGTTTAAATTTAGTCCGAGTTCGGTCCACTGCTGCTGTTTTCTATTTATCCCACAGACACACAGAGAGAGCACAGCCTCATCTCTGCACACGATTATCAACAAGTGCTAGTTTGTTCAGAGGGAACGCACAGGAAGTGCATCAGCTTTTACTCGTGTGAAGAGGAAACACGAGGAAATCGACACGTTTTCATCCGTCACTGAGACAGAGGAATGGCAGCTGTATGGTTTTTAATGCAATCAGCTGTTTAGATCATCTTAAAGGTGGAAGAAATGACTGACTGTAGTGGGACACACATCCACGTGTCTGCAAACTGCTCAGCGAGTGGGCGCCAAACTTAAAAAAGTGCAACAGCTTGGTTTTCTGTTGCAACCAAGACTTTCAAAGCAAACTGAGCTCTCTTACTGCAAGGGTCCTTCACACACTCACAGAATGGGGGCCACTCGGGATTCAGTATTTCGCCTAAGGATACGTCAGGGGATCGAACTACTGACCTTCCAGTTAGCAGGTGACCTGCTCTAGCTCCTGAGCAGGAGCTGCCACCGGTACACGCACCACCGTCAGTGCCTCATGTAATCCTGCATGTGGTTCTGTTGTTATGTGACTGACGGTGCTCGAGTGCGATGAGTCTGATAGAGAAGCAGAAAGAGGTCAGCGCTGTGTTGACAGCTGAAACATGCACAGGAGCAGCAGGAGCCTCCGCTTCATTTCATTAAGGGCTCACAGCACTCGCATCACTTCACAGGACACCTTCACTCACATTACTCCCTGAAGACAAATGACAAGTTTACCTTATCAGAGAGGAAGTCGAGTCCATGTGATGTGACTGTGTGTACAGCTGTATGTCCCCCCCCCCCCTACACACACACACGCACACAGAGCCTTGAAAGCAGATAATGACATTACATCACTAATCCAATCACTGCTTTTCACCTCAACTGGGCACTTTTGAATTCAAATTAATCTGCTGACATACACAAACCCATTCGTCTCATGCACACACACACACACACACACACACACACACACATTGAACTATGCACAGATTTCCATAGTAAACTTTATCATTTTGGTTTAAAATGAGCTTCCCACATGCCTTCAACCCTCTGAGTGTTTAGCCCTGGGCCTGATTATCAAAGAGAGAGATTGTTAGCAGGATAATAATTACACCTGGGGCCATTTTACCAGATTTACTAGAAGACAAACTGGTTGTTTCATAATTGTATTTTCATTTAGTTTAAAGTGTGATCGCAGGAACACAGAAGTTTTTATTATCAGTAGATGAACAAAAACAGATACAGCAGACTAAGTTAATGTAAGCAACAACTAGCTAGCTTAGTTAGCACGGTGCGATTATCGGGATGCAACTTTGTCAAGTGAAAAAACAGCTGGGTGAGCCTCAGAGTCACCTTGTTTTTATTTGTCAGTCAGTCAATGTCTCCTTTCTACTGTTTTTAGTATTGTTGATTAAACGTTTGCTAGCTAACATGCTAAAGTCAAATACCAAGTGAGCATGCTAACTGCTACAGCTGGGGCAGTTTATCTTGTAAAGGAAGCTAACATGGGCTAGCTAACATGGGCTAGCTGTTAAATGATTTAATTTTGTGTTTGAGAGTTGTATCTCTGCACATGTTAAAGATACAGCACATTAAGCTAGCCTGGTTAGATAGATGCAGCCATTATTCATGTGATAGTTACGAGATAGTTTAGTGGGGGTTTTTTTTAGCACAAGCAGATACTGAACCAGAGCCACACTTTGATTACGCTAGCAAAAACAAAGCTAATTTGGCTACATTTACATTAATATTAGACATTTATCAAACTGTATTAACAGAAGAACCTGAACAGCAGACTGCCTCTGTTGTTATGCATTTAGTGCTGATTAACAGATGTTTGTAAGCTAACATGTTAAAGTGGGATACTGAACAGGGGAACCATTGCTTCCCTTCAGTGGGAGACCAACATTATCTTGTAGTTGTCATTTTAACTTTAAGCACACTGTCTGTTGAATAAAAACGGTATATGAAGAACCACCAGTGAAAACATTTTGGGCCAAAAATTGATTGTAAAGAGCTTTTGTTCTCCTGGAAGTTAAACTTTAACCGCGTAGCTGCTGATGAACCCGGTCAGGATCCTACGGTGCTTCGGCTCGCTGTCTTCATCTCTGCTTTAATTTGCATCATGTTTGTCCCGATTTGCTGCCAACTTTATAAAAATATTAAAGCTTCTGAATGAGTTAAATTTCCCCTCGGGTTTCATCAAATAAGAGAAACATTGAATCACTTTTGTGCTTTAACTGTTTTTCGTGGGATGAAAGTAACAGAAGAACAAAGTTTAACTCTGCTTCTGCATCCCAGCCTGAAACGCAGGGACGCAGACGAGGACTGTGATGTTATTTATTGGACTGTAACCATGGAGCTGTTGCCAAGGAACGAACCATCGCCAACAAAAGGCTGGATTCATCCATTCATCCAGCGGAGCGCGAGAGGAGGAGGAGGAGAGGCATCCCTGCTCGACCGAGCAGCCGGAGAGAGGAGATCTGAGCTGCACAGCCACTGCGAGCTGACACAGTTGTTGTTGATGAAACTTTACACACTCCTCTTCCTCCTCCTCCTCCTCTTTCTTCATTGGAGCGTTGTCCGGACAGGCAGGCAGTCACATGAAGCCAACACCTGTTGGCAGTGTGGGGGGATGACAAGCACATGCTGCTCCGTCTCACACTGTTTCCCAACCGGCTGCGCAACAAACACATGTCGCACACGCTCATTCGCAGCAGAGAAACGACTGCAGACGCAAAGAAACTCCACCAACATGAAGCTCAGACATGTGGTCTGCAGTCGGAGAGGGAGAGAGGGAGGAGGTGTGGAGGGGAGAAAGCAGGGAGAGAGGAGGGAGGAGGGGGTGAAAAACCGGTTTCCAATAGTGACGGATGATTTGTAGGTAACAGTTGTTTGCCCTGCAGCTCGAGGCCTGCCCTGCTCTGCCGCAGAGAGTCTACCGCGTGCATCTCCGGCAGGCTGACAAACTCATTTCTCTTAAAAGCATCACATCACCTGTGAAAGCTCAGCAGCCACCCACACAAACACAAAACACACCCAAATATACTTTATAAATATGGAAATACATATAAATATTCACCCATTGATTCTGCTTTTGTCCTCTGCAGGATGCCGGCACCTACAGTTTGTTTACATGTGAAACAAGCGGCTCAATAGCCCAATCTACAGTCTGTGTCATGCAAATGTAGCTATTAGCACCTTAAAAGCTGCAAACCCAGGATTACAAGCTGCTGTTGCTCTATAACTCTTAACTCACCACTGTGGCCTGTTTGGGCCCCTGTGCAATCACTCTATGAAAGCCTGAGAGGCTGATTTCACCATGATGATGATTTAATCCTGAAGTGATCACATTTGGATCTAAGCTAGCAACAGTATGTAAAACAAGGATGTGGCTACCAAAGTTCCCTCTAATGTTTCATGTGTCTGAGCGAACACACAAACTCATGAGCGTCCCTTGGACCACTGTGAGCAACAGCAGACGTGTGCACTGTGGTCACGCCAGCGTTGAATCCATCCAAGTTACATGTTTATTAAAGTAATCAAATTACAGCATTTACATTTATGTTAGACTACTTTTAATTAACTGCTTTAGCCCACTTACAATGAGAAGAAATCTTGTTCATGACCTGTGTAGCATGTTAACACTATTGGAAGTAAAAATAACTTGAACTCCAATTTTGAAAACACAACTTTCTTTTTTCTTTTAAAATAATCCACTGTCTTGTATTATGAGTTTTTTGCAGCTGTTTACCTAAAAATGCAGCCAAGGCTGCAGTAAATATAAACAACGACAGTATTCAGGAAGGAAACCAAACATTGCAGATATTTTATCGTAACTCTGGTTTTACGTGGTCGATCAACACAATTTAAAAACTGGTATAAAGTCCACACTTTTTCCGTCAGTTGTTCCGTCTGTCCTGCTCACATCTCCAATGGTTGTACACGTTGTCATTAACGTGGCTTCACTCCTCATCAGCTGCCTTGCTAGCTAAAACACCGGTGTCGGTATTTATTTACTTTAATGTCAATTCAGGTTAGAATTCTTTTTGCGTGCGCAACGCAGATTTTCTCTGCGCAGAGACTGTGCCAACAGTGCACAATTGCGCACGTGCGCAGCTTAGGGGGAACATTGGTGGCTACTGTTAGCTCAACAAATCCATTTTAAACTTCAAGTATAGCAATTAGCCATCACTGTTTTGTACTTTACAGTTAGAGAAGCAAGAGCACCACAGCTAATGACAACTAGCTTGGTTAGCAACATAGCTAGGTGCTAAGAAGTGCTGGGAAACAGATTAATTACACCAAAACTGGGATGGACAAAGCCAACCATCTCAGAGAATTACTGAGTGGACCAACACTGGAAGCACTTTTAATGTTAAACTTACTAGACCATGAAAGGAAAGTTAAAGTCTGTACTAACTGTTGCTGTGAATGGGGAAACTAGCTGTAAACACCAACTGACTGCTCAACCACCATCTTGTGTTAGCATTAGCCTGGCATTTTCAGCAATGTCAGCATGGACGTTTGAAACCTGGACAACACCTCATGCTAAGTTAGTTAGCATGAGGTGATAGTTTGCAGTGATAGATTAGAGATTAGATTAGATGAAACTTGGGTTCCTCTGGGAAATTCAGTTTAGCATAAGGTGATAGCTTGCACTGATAGTTAGCATGAGGTGATAGCTTGCAGTGATAGTTAGCATGAGGTGATTACTTAGTTAGCATAAATGACTATTAAAGGGTGTAAATATGATCATTTCTGCATTAAATGTAGACATTTAAACAGGAGCGTCTATACAGATTGATTCGCTTTTGAAGCCTTGCGTGGGCACAAGAGGGACTGTAATACTTGGTTCTTCTGTATTAATAATACTTTCTTCAGTCTCCTTTAACCTCTTATTTTAGATAAAATCATTCATTGTACGACAGTGTAAAAACTTTTTATCCATGTTTCCTCCTGCAGGCCTGCACACTAGATTAGAGAGATTATATAAAACTTTATTAATCCCTCGGGTGGGTTCCTCTGGGAAATTCGGTAAAAGAGAGAAGAACACTAGAGAGAAGCTAAAGGGTTAAATTTCAAAGTCAGCTTTGGCTTCAGGTTGGGAAATGTAACTGTGACAGTGTCAAGTCCTCTGAAGTATAGATGAACCAACGTGTGTGTTTGTGTGGCAGCCTGATCTGGACCAACCAGTTTTGTGATGCTGATACTTTAGATACAGTTACTATGACAACTGCTCACCTGTTGCTGTCAGAGTTGGGGGTAGGGTGTGTCACGACCTGTGTTTACATGACTTAAAAGTACAATGACCTACATTCATCACTAGCACTGAAGCTAAAACAAGCAAGCAAACAAACAAACAAACAAACAAACAAACAAACAAACGTTTTCAGGAGTAATGTGTGATGTGTAAAGATTTTCAGGTCCTCCACAAACACCAGAACTTACTTGTGTTTATATCACTACATGAGATACAGCATATCGCATGTCGTCATGTTAGATTAAAAACCATCTTGGATCAATAATCAGAGGACACACGCATTCATTTGTAGCTCTCTAAACTTAAATGATGTCTTGAACTTAACTAGTGATGAAAACACACACACACACACACACACACACACACACACACGTCATGGTTCATCTTGATTGGTGATTTCTGTTATGTGGCCGCAGAGTGAAACTCTAAATACACACAGTCATGTCTATATGACATTAGAACATTAACTTAGCAAGCAAGCTAAAATCTACTGTCTAGCTGTTTGGTGTCAAGCAATTTGTAACTAGGCTAGCATTAGGTAATGTTTGTCAGAAGAAGGTTTGTTTCACAAAGCCCATCTGTTTAGCCAGCTAGCTGTTATGCTAGATGCCAAGTAATGTTTCACCAACTAAAGTTGCCTTTAGCTAAAATTAGCCAAAGGTAAAGGTTCGTTTTATGAAGTGCACCAAGCAGAACGAAATTAAATGAGTAACAGACTCATGCAGCATAGCTAATTTACCTGGTTAACTGTATTTTGGCTGCTACTTTTATTGCTATTCAAAATGCTAGTTGGCTAGCATAATTTTCTCACCAGCTGTGGCGATTTTAAGGATGCTAACTGTAATTTAATGTCCAAATATATTGATTTATCCATTAGTAAATAAGGTAATGATACAAAACTAATTGTACTGAAGTGTTTTCAGACACACTGCCACTAATCGCCTGATGTTAACGCATCATGGTGTCAAAGTAGGATCACCTGATAACCTCCACACAGGCCTAAAGACTGGTGTGAAACAATCAGACTCCTGCTGGCTGCACTGGGAAAAATGAGTATTCCTCGAGTGGCTGACTTGACTGGAATTGCCAGACCTTTCTACAAACACTGTCCCGTCACCCTCTGACAGTAAGGGAAGTGAAAGTTATGCCTGAGCGCTGCATCCAAAATGATTCCAATTTTAATTTGAGGGAAAACCTCCTTTATTTTCCCTTTGTTTCACACGTTTTCCACTTGTAATACTGCTCAGCTAAAAGTTAGCGAGTATTTGCAGACAAACATGAAAAACTACAGGCAGCTTTGTTAATCTGGTACCAACCAAAGCTTTTCTGCACGCTTCAGGGACACGTTTCTTTTCTTTAGCAACTGATGGCTGTCTGGAAAGAAACGTGTCTGGATTTCTTTACTTTTCTTGAAGACGTTTCACCTCTCATCCGAGAAGCTTCTCTTTAATTTTAAGAGCGATTGGTGGAGAGTCCCACATTTTTAAGCTCTACTGGGAGTGTCCCTACGAGGGTCGTGGACCCCGTATTGATCCTTTGCCTAATCACACCAGCGAAGGTGCCTATATCATCCCCAGTGTGGCAGATGTGTGCATGACGTCACCTTGATAACTCACATTTACTCTCATTTACTGGCTCCAGCTAGCTGTAAGACCCACAGAGGTTAGGAAAGAAGGACATAACTGCTGCGACGATACCTGGTGGTTTATACCACATTAATCCTCTTTTTGACACGTGGCATAACCAAAATGCATAAACTAGATTTAAGTTTTTATTTAGTGTGACCCAAAACGAGTTAGTGAGTCCACACACTGAGCAGGAAACCGTTCACAGAGGTGAAGATGTAGGCTTCTTCCAGGTCAGAAGTGCTTCTATAAGCACAGCTTTCGCCATCTGGTGGCAAATGCAGGTTTAAGCACTTCTGCACAGGCCACAGGGATGATTTGCACGGTCAGTATTTTGCTGACACTTCATGTGAGCTGTGTTATCATCATGCTGATATGCAGCGTGTACACTGCTCTCTGAGCTGTTACACACATGACATACAGAAACATCACAGGGACGGTCTGTATGTCTGATGAGGCTGATGTGAGCTGGCACAGCAGCAGTGGACGTCTTCATTAGCAGCGGGTTTCTGGAAGTTCAGCAGAAGTTCTTTATAAACCCGTGCAGATCAATAACACGCCATCAACCCACTTCTCATTTTGTCAGTATAACAAAGCTCAAAGCAGCTGCTAGAAAACGTCCTTATAACAACAACACGGATGCAAGGATGAAGAAATATTGCTTCCTTTTTTCTTACAGAAAGAGGCCACTGAATGATGCAGGTGAACGGCATGTGCTGGGGGGGCCAAACGAAGAGCCAACAGCTCCTTCTAGTGGTGTGTCTGCTGTACTACACACCTGTAGTTACATAACAAACAAGAGCAGCAGCTATAATGAGGCCGTGTTTGTCCAAAGGGCGATTTCCTGTCTGTGTTAAGTGTTTAATGTTTATCTGGAGACATGACCTGACAGATCTGATGGTTTCTCAGAGGCCATAAAGAAAGTCTGTAAAGAAACGGGATTATAATTTCACAGCACAGATATGACAATGATTAAGTGTGAGAGGGCACACACGTGAGTCATGAAACCAGAAAAAGCTGCTAAAGTTAAACGAGCGGTTGCTTTCCTGTGGTCTCATTTCAGTTTATTTCCAGTGAACAAAGATCTTAATGGACAACTTGAATGGGTTTGAATGTGCTTTTATTGTTAGTATTCAGCATCCGCATTGTTAAAAGGCATTCAAAGCAAAGAGTCAAATCACTGGTTCAATCAGGAGGGTAAAAAACAGACGAGGTTACAGAGTTTCCTGTGTCAGAGTGCAGCTCAGTTTGTCAAAGTTTGGGAGAAATTCATCACCTGAAAACGATCATTTTAGTGGTGACTGGACACTGCAGTGAGTTTAGTTTTTCATTTGTGTCATTAATGATAAAGCTCAAAACCTTATTCTTCCTTTAAATATTAATGAAGCTTTAAACTTGTTTTGTTTGTTCAAAAAGTTCATAACAAGACAGAAAATCATTTGTGAACAATCGGCGACTCATTTTACAAACTCGGGGATTTTTCTGATGAAGTTTAAATGTTCATCGACACAAACTTCAAACACATTATGAAGGTGATGAAATGAGGTCCAAACATCTCGTTTAAATGTTAAAAATCTCTTTTAATGGATATTTTCTGGATCTAAAATATGTCTTTTACGTTTTATTGATTTGTAAAATCTGTTCTCAAATATGCCAAATAAACTGAAAACTACGATTCTTATTTGTTATGTTATTTTCATAAAGTGTGGTTTATTCTAGCCGTCCAGAGGAGGCGGAGTTATAGATGGTAAGAAATAAAGCTGCTTCAATATTAGAGTAGAGAAGTGGAAAAACCTCCAAATCTGTGGAATTAAAAAAAGTTACATTTGTACTTCAAAACTGATTTGTAAACGCGATCATTAAAGCGGTAACTTGTGCTCTTTTTTGGCTCCGCCCACTCATCCAGAAGTGGTGCTGATTGGTGGAAATGGTGATTACTTTGCAGGGTAAGGGATGTCGACCTCAACAAATCCAGACACCTGAGTAAAGACAAACAGCTCGTCATGAAAACAGTCGTTACAAACTTTCACACATGATATCAAACACCACGAGGCAGAAATATAATCAAAACCTAACAAAATGCTAAATAATATGAGTTAACTATGATTCTAACATCTAAGTTTGACTTTGTGCATTGTTTTACTTTGAGCGGCTGTTTATAAGTTTGTAGTTTTACTGTAGCTGTTTGAATCCTGCTTATAATTATAGTTTGTTGATAATATTTTAAATAAAAAACAAATAAACTGCGTTCAGATGTCTAATAAGATTAATTGCTAAGTAAAAAATTAAAGAATTATGGTAAATGAAATCCCCGTGGCATGGTTTAACTAACATCTGTCGTCTCAAGTGCTGATCCGACCAATCAGCACGCAGTAGCAGAGTGCTTGTGTTTGATGTCGAACCAAAATAAAACACTGCGTCTTGGCGCCCTCTGGAGGCTCCGAGAGGATATTCAGAGGGCACCAACCTGTAACTACACTTAACAATTTCAAGGAAGTAAGAGGGCGTGTGGAGGAAACTGGAGCCGTTCTGGTTTTAATGGTCAGGTTGTGCTGGTTACCTGACGGACTTCCTGGCAGTCCATCAACGCCGTGATCCGACGCAGTCCAGGCAGCCAAGGGATGAATGTCTCCTGCCAGGTGATGGTAGCCTGAGGAGGGATCTCTCTGAAAATCACACAGAGTAAAGTGTTCAACACAGAACATCCCGACGTCAGTCCACAGCGTCCGAGGCGTGTTTACCTGTAGTATTTAGACTTTGGACTTATGAGCCCCGCTCCCTCGAGGGATAGATTGACGCCACGCAGAGGAAAGCCGAAATTGTTGGTGAACTCCACTTTGACACCCATCTCCTGGTTCAGCAGAGGCTCCCCGTTCAACTAGAGGAAGAGTCCAAAGTTACAGTCACTGTACAAAGTCCAGCACAGTCTGTCTCAGAAAAACAAAAGTGGACCCCTTCTGCTAATTTCCAGATCCACATTTTCATTCCTGGACTAGAGCAGCTTTGCATGCATCACAGTTCAAAATAATGCTTCTTTGTCTTATCACGGGCCTTCAGCCCTTCACTACATCCTCTGAAAAATGCAGTTTTAGCTCCTCCCCCTTTTAAAGCCAACTTTCTGGTCGCTTTGTTGGAGATATTTAACAACTCATCGTTCTAAATAATTGACTGATGAAAAAACCTCGCCATGTATTAGGCCTATTTCTTCTTTGTGCGCCTTACCGTCACTTTGAGGTCCGGGGTCTGCAGCTCCAGCACCTTTAAGTCAAGCACATGCAGGTTATCAGACTGTCCGCTCACAATGAAGCGCAGGCAGGTCTGAGAGCTCAGCTGGGCCTGGTACTCATAAGCTGGGATCGTAAACGGCACACTATAACCTGTAAAACAGAGAGACATGCTAAAACGTTCATCACCAAATCTTCAGACTTTAAAACAACAAGATTGTGGTGGAGCTCACTCTGGTAGGGCAGCACAGTCACATCGAAGGTGATGTCTTTGAAGTGACTGACCACAACTCCAGTGTAGAAGGTGATGTCACAGTCCAGGAGAGCCGTCACGTTTCTGAGGACTTTACCCTTGTTCTTGAAGGTCGCTACCAGCTGCACATCCTGACCTATAACACACTGCAGATGAAGAGAGAGCCAAGTGAGCCACATGCGTTCTGGGTCTCCTCAGGATTTCTATGCTTTTAAATGGACAAATGCACTCTTTGTCAAAATGCAAGCTATTAAATTCCAAAACTTGGTGAAGCTTAAAACAGCGCAAATAATGTATAAAGTAAGAAATAAATTGCTTCCAAAAGAAATCTGTAAATTGTTCATAGAAAGAGAAGGTGGGTATAACTTAAGAGGGAAATGGAATTTAAAAATACAAAGTGCTAGAACAACTTTAAGAACTATGTCTATCTCAATTGCAGGAGTTAAATTATGGAACAGTCTAACAGAAGAAATAAAAGACAGTAAAAACATAAAACAGTTTAAAGTAAAATATAAAAACCTGATTTTAAATAAGTATAACAATGAAGAAAAAGGGGTTAACCCAGGACGGTAATGTTGCTGGTAATGGTGTTGTGGTTCTTTTTTTGGGTTTTTTTTGTTTTGTTTTGTTTTGGTTGTTTGTTTTTCCATAATTTGTGTATCTGCAAATATACACCTTCTGTATTTTTATATGAAAGAAACTATACTGTGGTGGGGATTGCTAATTTCTAGTTTTTGATTTATGTATATTTTGTTTTGTTTTGCTTTACTTTTGTTTCATATGTTGTTTGTTTAATTTGAGACTAAAAAAAAATAAAATAAATAAATAAATAAATAAAAAATTTTTGAATGAGAGGTAAAACTTGAGGGGGTAGGGACAAATAAGTAAATACTTCTACCTACTCCTTTTCAAACAAATAATGGAATAATATATTGTAATGATTGTGAAGGCTCATGTTTGAAATGTTTGAAATAAAAATGAACTGAACTGAACTAAATGCCTCAATTTTAAACAAGAGCAGTGACACAGTGGCACTGTTATTGTACTTAAATGGTCTCCACAGTAAACAGATGTGTAACGGAGCAATTTTGGGATGTATCAGATGTGCTGCAACCGTGTGATGGACCACCTTTCCAGCACCTTGCATGAATAGTTAGAGGCTCTGAGGGCAAACAGGGTCCCACCCAATATTAGCAGGGTGTTCCTAATAAAGTGAACTGTGCTCTACAAGTGCACAATTTGAATGTGAAGGTAGCAGACAGGTGTGTTACCGGCTCCACGACGATGGTGACGGACAGGTCATCCTCAGGCACATCACTGTGATCCCTCTCACAGCCGAACCCCTCCGCCCGGGTCATGGTCGCCTCATCTTCTGCACTTCCTGTGATAAAAAAGCACAAACGTCTGATTCAGTTCACTCAGTTTATTTATAATTGTGTTTGCTTGTTGGGTTTGATGCCCTGTGATCGTTACCTTCAGGGAACTTGTAGGTGTTTGTGATGTTGGTCTGTTGTTGTGAGCCCACAGCTTTGGTTAAAATCTTCTCTCCAATGTACGTCTTGTCCACTCTGAAGGGAGACAGATTCCCGTACTTATCTCTCTTCAGGAAGACCACGTCACTGTTCACCTGGAGGAAACGATTTCAAGATATTGTGAAACTCTGTGCCGATAAGATATCGTCCCATTGGTTTTTATGCTTCGCTAACCTCAGCGAACACAAAGCCGCAGTCAAACGGGTAACACACGCGACCCTCCTTAATGGCAATGACCGGTGCTGGACCACAGCGGAAAAAGCCTACGAACAAGCACAGACCTGTTAACTCTCTGTTTAACTGTTGTTTCTTAATCTGTGCGCTCATCTGTTTGTCTCACCGTCACTGGTCTCCTGAGGCGTGGAGTCAACCACCTGCCATCCTTCCAGCCCGGGCGGCAAATCAGGACGCTTAATCATCACCTCGTTCCAGCAGTGGTAGTTCCTGCAGAGAGAGGCAGTGTAGCTAGTGCACTCCCAACGCTGGTTGAGTTCAAACACATGGGAAAGGGTGTCTAGCACTGAAGTCTTTCCCAAACCAAGCTCACAGGAACATTGTAATCATGATACGGTACCAGATGGAGTCCCTGGTGTTGCGTCTGTCTGGGGTGCCATCAGCATTGAAGAGGATGTCAGTCTTCAGGTTGCCCGTGTTGTCATGAGCTGAATTGTAGTTGGTGATGACCCTTGCTGGGATGCCAAGGCATCTGAGGACTGCAAGGATGTGAAATATATAAAAGCTGTTTATTCAGGTTTTTGTTCCTGCAGAATTTCAATCAGTGCCTTGAATGGGCCACAGCCCAATTGGATCTGTGGTGCAGAATAATAAAATGGTTGCATAATCAATATTTCAGTACAAGTGAACTCTAAAATGTAATGAGCCAAACACTTATGAAAATAAATCATCATCAGTATGTGTAATTACACATGCACGACAGTTCACTTAGTTTGAGTCTTTCTATGAAGGTGTTATGTGGTCACTGTAGTCATGTTGGGTGTCTTTGAGAGTTTTTGTTGCTGTTGTCATTGTTTTAGATCTTTTTGATGGTTGGCTAAACAGCAGGGTTATTAAATATGAAGGTGAAAAAGTTGCTGACCAACATTTCTGATTCCTCACAACTTCAAGTACAGGAGAGATCCAGGTGAAATTTCAGGGAGGAATCATAGCAAGAGGAGCCTTCTGTCAATATTTAGGTTTAAAGAAAACCTTCCAAATAACTTTTCTGAGATGGGTAAACAGCTGCCCATCTGATATGATGAAAACATTTAAAAGGTAGAGCGTGTAAAAGTTTTCACTGCTGCATATCGGTACGCTGAGTTTGGTTTTCTTACTCCTCACAAAAGCAGTGCGTAATCCAAGCAACGGTTGCTGCTATAGGACAAACATGTTTTAGTCAGCCAAGAGCAATCAAAACCATCACAATTAGACTGTTCCCCAGAGTGTTTCTGCTATTGTTTGAACTGGAGTCGCCCTGGAGTTTTTCCCAATCTGTGGAAGGCTGTAGGTCCAGTGTTAACCTCAGTCACTGAATCTCACTGACTGATGACAATAATAGTAAAGTGAGTTGTTGGTAAGAGCCACCATTTTTGGCACTGTTAGCCTCTGTTAGCCTCTGTTAGCAGCTGTTACCCTCTCTTAGCAGCTGTTAGCCTCTGTTAGCAGCTGTTAGCCTCTGTTAGCATCTGTTAGCTCCTGTTAGTCAAAAGTTAATTAAACTTCGTTTGAAGTGGATGCAATTTTGTTGGACTCCAATACTTAGTGAATAAACTCTCATAAAAACTGTTAATGTTATCAAACTGTTTATCGAAGGAAAGTGTGATTGTTAGGATGCTTGAGCCTAACGCTAGCTAGCATAATTTTAGCTTATAGCTAGCTGTAGTTGTTTAGCCGGCACTTGTCAGCTATCCGGAGACGGGAGGGTCACATGTTCAATTTGCTGACAATAAGTAATTGTGATAATATCAGGAATAAATGAGCATGTTTATGCATGTTTTTGTTTTTAGAGCCCTGACTTCAGTCGAAGAAATGAATGAAATTTCATTGCGATGTCGGTGGCGTTGTTCTCGTGATTTGCATTTTTGCTTCTTTGATAAATGGGACTCTCAGATGATGTAAACAACTTCACCTCTCCTCTGCCTTTGGCACACTATATATATGTAAAGTCAGAAGGGAGATGTTCTCCTCGGCTCCTCTATTTAAATATGATGGAGTAACTTGTTCCTGTGTAATTTTAAAATATTGCTTATCAGTTCATAAAAATGCATATTTAGCTTCCTCTAAGAATCATTTTCTTATTAAATTACATTAAAAAATTACTGAGTGTTCCTCTAATGTTTATTGTATTGAAAAATCGCTTTCTTGGAGCAATTGTAAAATTGATTTGCTTGCATTTTTTAATAGTATTTAAATGTGTTTTTCAGCCCTGAAATGTAACGAAAGCTCCTGAACCTATGAAGTTATGAAGCTTATAAAATTACTGGAAAAATAAGAAAAAAGTACCCAATATGTTCCTAAACCTATGTAGTTTGAGGGCCTGTAAGTTTGAAAGTACTCACAGAATGAAGGTAACATTTTATGCTAAAGTTACTGCAGTTAAAAGTCAGCTGATTCTGAGGAGGTGAGGTGGGATGAAGTAAACAGAGCACATGCTTACAGGTGTTGAAGACTCCAGCGTACACCCAGCACTGAGCGAAACAGACCGGGACTCCGGTGTTGGCGTACTGCAGCAGGATTTTGGTGCTGCCAGTCCAAGACGTCGGGGGTTTGCCCATGGAATAGTCATTGCTCCAGTTCCCAACCATCACACCGTTGTCATCCTGAGAGTTCATCTGCAGGAGCGGGCAGGTCAAAGGTCAGCAAAAAATAACTGACTTCTCTTTTTTAAGGAATTCAACCTCTCATCTCTGGTGTGGTACCCCACAAGGTCCTGCTGTCGCACCTTTCATTGAGCGGTTGTACCCTACAGCAGCCGGTCTTGTACAATAAAAACGTTCACCAGTGACTTCTTTATGTTCTGTTGATGTTGGGCCAAAACAAAAGGCAACTGACCTGATTTGAAAGGTAATAATATGCGTGTTTAGCATGTTAACCTGCCTAAACCCATTTGTTCTTCTTGACCTTGTGCTATTTAAGAGCTTAATGTACTGTATGAGACTGGAGCAGGGGACCCAGAGAAAACCCACCAGGCAAGGGGAAAACAAAACCCTGTTGAAACCCAGAACCTGCTTGCATCAAGGCAACGACAAAGTCTTAAAATCAAGACATTAGATTGAATATTTCACCCTATTTCTTTTAGTGTTTGGTCAAACATTGACTGTCCTGAAAGTGCACCTTAAATCTAGAAGATAGGGTGAAACTGCATTTTGATCTTTGAAAAAGTGCAAATAGTTAACTTGAGGACATTTCCCCATTGCTATGACTATGGTGACACAGTTAATCAGTGCTCAGGCTCTGTATTCTCACCATGGCAGATCCCACCCTGACCAGCTTGACCACGTTGCCCCGGTCGTAGATTGGCATCTGTGACGCATCCAGAACGAAGATACAGGCGTCCAAAATGCCGCGCTCAAACTGCAGAGAGTGCATTTTAATTAATTATAAGCTGATAAATTAATCAAGAAATTACTTTATTGTTTTTATGTGATCAAGTATTTGTACTTACCTGCCCAAATGTCCATGGACGCTCTACCACAGCGCTAGATGAACCCAGGTAGAGCACCCCTTCATCATTCAGGACGTACTCCTGTCTTTCTACTTCATTAGGAAGAAACACGTGATCGTCTGCAAACAGAAACGCTTTGCTGTAAGAACTTTCATTTGTCCATTTGTAAATGTCAGTCAAACACAGAGACTTAGAGTTCATTATCATCTACATCTACAGAAAAATACAACGGTGTGTCATCTGCATAACTATGGTAACAAATGCTGTGCTGTCTTATAAGGTTTCTAAGCAGCAGCATAAGAAGAAATGTAAGGGATCAAGACGCCTGCCTTGTGGAACTCCACAGAAACCTCACCGATCTCCACAGATGATCAACAACCCACTGTTCCTGCCGGTGAATGTAGATTTTATGATCTGTCGTACTGAAGGCCTCATTCAGTCTCTAAAATGTTCTATAACCAGACTGTACTTACCACTGTTTCCATCTTTCTTTAAGAAACCACTTCACTTGTACAAATATTACAGGAGGTTGGATATTTGTCTGTAATCAGTATATTTGTGGTTTAACTAAGGACATTTTAAAGCAGAGGGAAAGTTTCTCAAGTAATGGATCAGTGATCATCGTGACAGGCTTGACGATAAATTATAAACGTAAACAAGGTCATCAGTGCGAACAGTGGGATCTGAGATATGCTTTTGCCTGATGAGGGGAATCGATTGGTTGAAAAAGAGGTATGATGGACCTCTGACGAACTCTGGAAGAGCGATGACAGATATTCCACACCTTTAATATTATAAAGGGTCACTTTTGCGTAACTATGAGATGTATGAAAAATTATGCAATGGATTTTACATATCTGAAAAAAAAAAAAGTATGTCATTTATCTTTGGTAGACTGAGGTGCAGATGAAGCTGCACTGATTCTCATCATAATTGTACTTTTACTCTACCAGCAGGGGGCAGTAAGCGCAGAGGAAATGGTACCTGGACACCAGGCGTTGAAGAGCAGGTACAGGTCAGTGGTGGGGTCCCTCTTGGTGCGCTGCATGCCCCTGCCAGTGGAGATGGCCACGTACACCTGAAACTTCCCCACAATGGCGGCGGCATCTGGTGTGATGCCGAACATCACAGATGCACCCTGAGATTGCAGAATCCGGCCTGACCACGAACTGCTGCCACGGTTACCGAAGGTCACCATCACCAGGGAGCCCTTATTGGGCGAAGGATCGGAGCCTGATGGAAGAGTTATTTTTTAACTCTTCATTTATCCAAGAGAGGCGTGGCATCATTTCTCATTGTAATAAGAAAAATGCAATGGGATGTTTTTACGTTACAAAAACACATTTTTAGGAGTTGGTTATTTCTACCTTACATCAATAAAAATAAACACATAAAATCCTGGTCAGACAGGTTACATTTTTATATTTTAAAGACTTCAGTTTGTGTATTTGAGGCCAGATGTGTGTGAACATCTGTCAGCTCTGCAGTTGTGTGTTCAACATGGAGTGTTTCCTAATGGCCGGGCCGTGGGGAGAGCTGTGCACTAATTAAGCAGCCAAACGAATGTGAAGCTGCTTAATGAACTGACGGCCGTCTGATTGCTCAGTGGGCGGCTGTTAACGAGCGTCTCTTCATCAGCTAATTGGTTAATGAGGGAGCACCCCCTCCCCCCCCCCACACACACATGTGTCAGTTTAGAGAAAAATGTTAATTAGCAACACTCAGACCAGGCAGAGGAACAAAATTTAAAAAAATGACCTGAGATACTAAAAACTGTGTGTGAACAAAATCCGGGTATTTTAACAAGTTACTGATCGCTGTTAATGCTCAGGTAGGTCGAGCAGGCGGGGAGGAAACCTCAAACAGTTCACTGTTCACTAAACTGGAAAAAGACGGATAAGCTGCCATCATACAATTTAAGGCAAACTATAATCCCAACGATACCAAAACCAAAGCCACACTCGTCTTTGAGGATTCTCTGAAATATGGCCGTTTCATTTATGGGCTGATATTGGGAGGAGGGGTCTCACAACAACGAATCATGCCAGCGTGAAAAGACACCAAATGTTTAAAAAATTAAGGGAATTTTAAACTGTATCAGTAGCCTCTCGGAACATTTGTTGCAACATTTGTTTCAATTTCTTTATTTTACTCTATGAAAAATACCAAAGATAAGTTTGATGTTAAATAGTATTTTAGCACCAACGAGGTGACTTCCAATGAAAACACTGCATATCTCAGCGTGGTGTCCTTAAAAAGATCTGAGAGCACTGGACAGACGAAGCTCTACGGCACATGAAGAGTATCGAAGCCCAGAGTTCAAACTCACCAATCGTAAACTCGATGTGGAAGTCGTCCTCCGGAGCCAGCGGGCGGTTGAAGGTCACCTGCATGACGAACTCCTGACCACGGCGCACCACCAGGTTCTGCATGTAGTAGTCGGTGGTGTAGTGCTTCGGCTTGTTGGCGTCCTGACACATGTTGATTTTCAGCGCCTCCAGCAACACTGAGGGGGCGGGGACAAAGCAGAGGACGCTGGTCATCGACTGGCAGCCATGACAGGTGAAATATAGCAGCTCCTCGCTTCAGAGTGTTGCAGAGTACTCAACAACAAGACAGCGCAGGAGGTGCCAACGTAAAACAACAGGGCTGGAAACGAGCAGGTGCGCTGTAAACGGTCCCCAGAGACAGGTGACGCAAGCTGGCCTCACCTCCACCAGGTGCAAACGCTCTGGGCGTGACCTCAGATTCAGCAACGCCTTCAAAAGGTTCAAATTCTGGAACGCCATCTGAATGTGACAGGTTGGAGGTCGGCAGCTGGAGGAGAAAGTTGTCAAAAGTCAGGCAATAACTCGTTTTTGGTTAAATTCAAAATGAACTGTTAATTTTGTTGTGAGGCTACCGGCTTGGCGTAGCGCCCCTTCTGGGATTCAGCGGTTGGACCAGTCATGGTTGTCAAAGGTCAAAGGTTACACTGGGATGATTGGTCAAAGAAAAAGAAAAAGTCTTAAGAAAAAGTTTAAAGCATCGTATTTTTTAATATATTCTTATGTATCTTTCTTTTATTTAAAAAGAAAGACGACAATTATTTACGATGTAAATAGAAAAACTAATAATAACAATAAAATGATGAGTTCCAATGTAAAATATGAATCATTATTGTTTACACTGTAAATAAATAAAGAGCAGCAGGAGCAGGTACAAGCTCTGCTCGAGCTTCAGACACTCACCGCTCTGATGAAGAGGAGGTCTGATGAAGAGGAGCTCGTCCTGCTGCGTCTCTGATCAGATGGCGATCGAGTCGACTTCAGCATCACTTTATATCCACGCACACTTCCTCTTTTCACACACACTGTGTTTCCCGTCACTTCTGAGGACTCGCACTGAACAGCTCATGACCCAGCAGGCGGCCTTGACCCACCCGATCATGTCGTAGCACCCACAGTGGGCGGAGGTCACGCTGACCTCTGGCTCCATTCAAAACTTCCATTAGAAAGTCTCAGATTTTAGTTGCAGCACAAACTGAATTAACCATCTTAACCCAACAGAAACAAAACTAACGTGATTGAATCCTATGGTTAAATATGAAATCGATAAAGTCGATTCTAGTTCAATTTTTTCTTTGTTTTCTGGTCGACTCTTCACAGCGTTGCTTCACCTCGTTGAGGTTTGCAGCATTTGTGCTGCTGCGCTCGGACCTTCGTCCTGCTGACTGCTCCGAGCTTCAGCTGTGGGACACACGGCTGGTCCACAGACGAGCTGGTGTCCGCTCAGATCATCCTCTCTCCAGCGTGCTGAAGCTGTGTGAGGTGTTCGTGCCGAGTTTGGTCTCATTTGAAGGACGTTGTTCTTATTTCGTTCAGATGCAGCTTTGCAAACCTAAGCCATGCTGCCATGTTCTTGTTAGAGAGAAGAAGCTTCTAATTGTGCTGTCATGAACTTTAACCTTTAACATGCTGACTGGGACCAGTCAGGGCTTCTCTGAGCGTTCCACAGTCGGACGTTCACTCCTGGGAAGACTGACGACGTCTTTAATGTTTTCCAATTAAAAAATCTTTCTCAGATTAGGACGACAGACCTGAAAGCTCCACACATGCACACTGTGAAAACATCTGCTTCTACTGAGATGCTCACACTGATGAACATTCGAACACCAGCACTCGGGTGATCCTTCATTCCTGTTGAAGCAGTGAAGATGGTTTTCACCGTGTGTTTAAATAATAAACAATAATCTGAGGCTGTATTTATGTGAAAGTAAGACCTGCTGCAGTGACCAGAGTACAGGTACAGTAATGTCAGGACTTGGGTTCTAGAGGTTCTTCAGTCATCTGCACTTTCACGTCGGGCCCCAGGCTACAGTCTGGGCTAGCATGCTAAGGCAAAGCTAGCCTGCACCTCAAACGCAGTGACGAGCAGTGTTGGTCAAGTTACTTGAAAAAAGTAATCAGTAAATAATTACTGATTACTTCCCCAAAAAAGTAATCCCGTTACTTTACTGATTACTTATTTTCAAAAGTAATTAATTACTTAGTTACTTAGTTACTTTTTAAAAACACGATTTACAACCTGAATAGGTGATAAAGTGATAGATCTTTCAGCCCAATTCTACTTTTTCTTCATAATCCATCATACAAAATGTAATCAAATGGAAAAGTCTCTTTTTAAAACTTGTTTTATTAGTTTTAATCTTTTAA
>NC_142112.1:39752703-39755203 GCF_056152115.1 Neolamprologus brichardi
TTGGAGTACATCCTCACCATGCTGTCGTAGTGCTGCTCGTACGTCCCCAACAGCGACAGGTGGTTGCTCATTCCCTGACACACTGAGAGAGAAAGAGAGGAGTGCACAACATCAGCTGCAGTTCCTCTAAAGGCCACTGGATGATGCAGTTTCCTGGTCTTTTGCCCTGAAGGGAACAGTAATCCCTCTGAAGTGGACCTGTTTTGGCTTTTTCTGTTTTTTTTACTCTTGGATCTGTGTGATCTCATGGCTGCCTCGTGTGCAGAAGCCCCGCCCACCTGCTCATCAGCTCATTAGAGATTTCTAATAAAAAAATTCAAAAATAATCTGTCATTTAGATTTTTTTTTTTTTTATATTTAACCAAAAGTCCCAAATATCATTTTAAATGCCCACATTTAGAGTTTCTTCACCACAGACACTCAGTCCTTTGGTGTCTCAAACAGGAGGGGGTGTTTCAGAGTTCACAGGTAATGAAACCCAGTCATCAGGTCATTGTGTGATGTGTTCAGGGAAGCCCCGGACCAAAGCAGGAAGGTGTAATGCAGCTTTAAACTGTAAAAACGAGAATTGAACGAGTTGGGCGGCAGCTGTGGAGCCTGTGACGGTGTGAGGAATGAAGTCCGGCAGGTTAAAAATCAGCCACTTCCTGCTCAAACGAACACATCAGAGCTCAGGTTGCACTCAGAACTTCACCTGAAAGTCAGTGGAGGAGATCTGAGTGCAAAAGCAACCCGATCACGCGAGAAGCTCAGACTGTACCGACAGATTTTGAACTTCACATCACAGAGTGAGTTCAAACATCTAGTATGGTGACGGCCTCGGGCCTTTCTCACCTGTCCTGCAGGTTTTCCTCACACCTGAACACTGCAGTTCAGAGCACTAAGCTCCTGATGGTCTTTCACGCCAGTAACAGGTACAGGAACACGGGGCAGAGCAGCTGTGACCTGTCTCACCTCCACCTGTTGCCTCCACTCTCCTCAGACTTTAAGCAAACAGCGAACCGAGGACCTCTGAACGTGTCTGGCTGCACACCGATTGGCTGTTCGCCCACTGTGACATCACAAAGATAACACAGCTGCTCTTCATCTGAAGGGAAGCGACCCATTGGTCAGGGCCGCGCAGAAAAGTTCAGACATGTGCTGTTACTGTACATGTGATGCAATAAAGTCAGCTAACGCCTGTTTCCTTCTATCCTATCTTCTTTCCTTCATTTATCAATTTATCCATCTCTCCTTCCTTTCTTCCATCCTTCTTTCTTTCTTTGTATCCTTCTTTTCCACTTTTTCTTTCATCCTTCCTTCCTTCCTCAACCATTTCCTCAGTCCTTTCCTTCTATTCCTATTTATACTCTTCCCTACATAGCAAAATTGGTATGGCCCACACAATGTGCTAACACATGCCCACATACCGGAAAGAATGACGGCCCTTTGGTGGCCCAGATCTGGTTTCCAGAGGTGGCCCACACATGGGCCAGCACAAGGCCAGCTGCAGACACAGTGCTGGCCCTGTGCTGGCCCAGATGTCAGCCTAATGTGTACCTTAATCAAGCCATGTAATAACAACATGTGCTGGAACATAATAGTGCAAAAGTAACATGATGAAACTCTGTTGAGACAGTGAATGGACTGATTCTTATATAGCACTTCTTTACTCTCCCAGATTACTCATAGTGCTCTATACAACATGCCACATTCACACACTTTCTCTAAACTGAGTGCTTCCTAACTACATTCATATTCCTGACATGCAGACTGGAGGAGGCAGGGATCGAACCACTAACCTTCCGATCAGTGACCTGCTCTACCTCCTGAGCTTCAGCCTCCCACTGGCAACCGTCACTAGGTTTGGATAAAGTGTACACTCACAAACCTGTCAAACCTGCATTTGGAACATTAGCTACCATAGCAGTATAGTATTACAACATGGCATTTGGGTCTTCTGACTAAAATAGGAAAATAGGAACATAAATAGTGCCATCATTGCCAGACCTGGCCCACATCTGGTTGACATACACCCTGCCATGACACCAGTCAGTCAGAAGTGCCAGCTTGATGCCGGATCCAGGCAGACCATGAGCCTGGGCCACATAAACCAAACCATAATCGGGCCAGATGTGGCATGCCATCACATAGACAGGGCCATCTATGCCAGGCCTGGCCCACATCTGGATGAAATACATCTTATCATGCCAGAAGTCAGCCAGCAGTGCCGGCTTGACACCCGACCTGTCTGCTATGTGGGCTCTTCTTCTTTTTTTATTTTAATTTTTCCCACTTTTCTTTCTTCCAATCGTTCCTTGTGTGGTCTCCTCCCACTCACTCCCCCAAGGTCCTCATCCTCATCTGTCCTCTCCCACTCATTAATCCCCATCTCTCCTCCAGCACTCCATCCTTTTCTGTGTTCCCAACATTCCCTTTTTTCCCTCCTTTCCTCAATTTCTTCTCTGTTTTCACAGTTTTATCACTAAACTCATCCTTTCTCGCTCCTCCCTTCCTTCCT
>NC_142112.1:39950203-40007703 GCF_056152115.1 Neolamprologus brichardi
CTTCCTGACTCGTGAAGGGTCATGTGGTGCGAACAGCACTGATCTGATGTTTTCAGAGGACCTGTGCTGCTCATCTGTTCTTCATGTATTCTCACAGAGCAGCTTTGCATGATCCACAGTTCAGAATAATCCCTCTTTATCTGATACTGTACCGCCCTGCAGCCCGCCTCTGTCTGACACAAGCTCCTCCCCCTGCAAGACAGCTTTCTACTGATTAGGACAGGTGGGCGGGGCTTGCACCTGAGACCCTGATGAGGGACGTCATGATAAAGTCCCAGAGTAGAAAAAAATGGTGATAAACAGAGTTTAGCCCAGGAGCGTTGTGCTCATGCTGAGCTCATCAATAGAAACTTTGGCCATTATTAAATATGAGCATCCAGCACAGGACCAAGACCAGGACCAGGATCAGGACCAGGACAGGACCAGGACCAGGACTACTTGGATTCATGTTCAGGAAGAGGGTGGAGCACCTTCCTGGAACTGTCCTCTGCAGACTAATGTTGTGATTTGGTGAAACTGAATCTCAGCAGTGAAAACCACGTTCACGATGACCTGCTTCAGCCACAGCAGGGCCTGAGCCCTCACAGCGCTCTGCCTTTGAGACGCGTCCTTACATGTGAAGGGTCCTCGCTGTCCAAATGTCCACGCTTTGTCAGACGATCGGGCCGTGACACAGACGTCCTCACTAATCACATTTGTTTAAACTTTCCAAACATTCTCACTCTTCAAATTGTCCTTTATTTATTTCCTTCCCAGAACCGTGTCTGTGTTTAAAGCATCTCATTGTTAGTGTGGACGGTGTCCCACCCGCTTTGGTGCTGAGAGAAACCTGAGATTTTGTTGAACCACAAAGGTCACTTGTTAGGAAAACATAATCTGAGGCCTCTCTGTGCTTTAAACAAACGAGCAGGACGCCTCGTGCTGCAGGCAGAATGACTGTGGTGAAGAGCTGTTTACATAATTTGACTTTACTGAAAGCATCTGAGAGCCGTGATGCCGGGCAGAGAGCGAGGGGAACTCACGGCTGGGCTGATGAAAAGGCGCTGTGGAAAACCGACAGGCTGACTTCTTCGTAATGAACTCTGGCTTCCCCTGCAAAGCCTCAGAGAGCAGCTCGGCTCATTTTTTATCTGCGAGTGAAACTGTTTAAGAAAGAATGCGAGAGCAGCCGGAGGGCTGAGCTCGATGATTAGGAGGATTAGGAGCTCGAAGCAGATGTTTGGACACGGCACACACCTGCAGTCAGCTCAGGTCACATCTATAACATCTCCAAACACTTCTGCTCTGACCTTTGACCTTTTCAGTCCTGATTGATACATATGGATGAATACATGAGTGCCAGTCACACAGGAAAGGGTTTAATTATAGTCCAATCTCCAACCTTCCTTTATATCAAACATCCTTGAAAGAGTAGTTGTCAAACAGCTAACAGATCATCTGCAGAGGAATGGTTTATTTGAAGAGTTTCAGTCAGGTTTCAGAGTTCATCACAGCACAGAAACAGCTTTAGTGAAGGTTACAAATGATCTTCTTATGGCCTCTGACAGTGGACTCATCTCTGTACTGTCCTTACAGTATAACCACCTCGAGGTGACTGTTATATAAGTAAAAATGTCTAAAACTGTCCTGTTTTCTTCATGGTTTCATTTTTTGCTGGATCTCAGCACATTTATTTAAGTTATTTATGTTCATGTTATCTTTATTTATTTTTAAAAAACGTAATCGTGCAGAAAACATTCTCAGTCAAATGATTTCCATATTAGCCGAACCCACGTTTGACTGCATCTCTTTGCACTTTGCAAACTGGCAGAGGTCAAAGTTCAAAGAGGAGTGTTCTAACACAGTAATGTGAAGAAAGCTCTGAGATCGTTGCTGCTGACCACAGTAAGACAGCAGCAGGCTCCTGCAGATGCATGATGCTGCACGACTTCTAATGGGCAGCGTCTCTGCTTGTGGCCATTTACAGGTTCACATTTGTATGTTACCACAGACTTAAACAGGAAGCACCAAATTCTGCAGTGAAAACCTTTGAAAGTCTAAAGCTGTGAACTGACACGGCGGTGCACCGAGTCAGACAAAAGCCTCAGGATGACATCAGCTGGTGACGAGAGGTGGGTGTGCTGCTGTGGGTGAAGCAGGTGGGTCAGAACATGAGCCGACTGAATGAATCCTTCAGGTTCTGCAGTTCTCCTGTGGAGTCCTGAGTGAGGCTGACACGACACACTGAAGCACAGGTTTTCCCACATTTGTCTTGTTATGATTTCCTCTTCATCAAAATGAAACCGAAGCGTAAGAGTTTTTCATTTTGACGCAGTGCAGGAGACACAGGACGCTCTGTGTGGCAGGAGTGCTGGGAAGCTCCAGAAGAGGCCAGCTGCAGTTTGGGTCAGGCTGAGGTTTGGATTCAGGGCATCGCCAAGGGTCCTCATAATGCAGGGAGACGTGTTTAAGTGTGTGTGTGTGCTGTGGCTGCGTGCATCAGTGTGTGTCAGGATCACATAAAGCACTCAGAACTGTTCAGAGAAAGGTAAACGGTGACACTCTGCCTCTCTCCGGGGAGCGATGATGCATAAAGCGACAGAAAGAGCTTCAAAAAGAAGCGCTCGCTCTCCATCATCACTGCAGGTGTGTGAGCGAGCAAAGAGACAACAGAACAGAAAGCAGGAGAGAAAGTTCAGGGATGATGGAAAGCGAGTGAAATGAGAACCTGAAAGCAAACAGAGAGAAACGCTGTGAGAGAAACAGACCAAAGGAAAGAATCACAGGGGGAGGGGCGAGCGAGCAGCAGATGTGAGGGAGCTGACAGGTGAGGACGGGCGATCGATGGCAGCTGACATCAGGTGGAGCGTACCTGCAGTGAGTCAGTGCTCTGTGAGGGGTGAAGCAAACACCAGAGGGGTGGAGGTGGGGTAACCTGCTGTTCCCGCCTCCTTCCTGTCATCCCAACAAAACTTTGATGCTGGCACAGAAACCCTTTCAAAATAAAAGACAGGCTTCACGTCAGCTTTTCAAACGTTTGTGACTTTTTCACCGACGCCATCGCCGCCTCTGGCTCCTCCCACTCCTCCTACTCCTCCCTACATAATGGACCAACATGCTCACCTGTTTGCAGCTGATTGACTCTCTGCTGATACCGATGTGTGTGAATGCTAAATACCCCGCTGCCCCTAAAAACAACAAAAACAACCAAAGGTCGTCCGCTGACCCGGGTTTCTTCTCTTCCTCTGCCTCGCCACCACCTCCAGTTCTTCTGGGGATCACCTGTGTCTGCTGCACCACCTCCACCCTGTTGGACAAGCCTGGAACATCTGAGGTGCCTGTGAAGGAGCAGCAGCTCCTCTCTAAGCTCCTCCCACATGGCTGAGCTCCTCGGGCTGATTTTGAGTCCCGACACGCTGAAACCCATTCAGCCCATTTTGACCACCTCGGCCTCCGGGGCCCGTGTTTGGTACGATGACCTAAAATCACAGACGGTCACATGGGTGTGACATCAGAGCTGGGCCTCAGTGATGTCAGAGAGGACACAAAGGTAGAGAACAGAAACCTCACACGTTCTCCTGCTCTGAGGCAGGCTGAGAGTCCAGATGCTGCCAGCTGCAGGTCAAATGTGCACAGGAGCTGAGGTGGGGATCAAACCTGTGACCTTTGCCCTGTGAGAGCTTGTAGAGCGGAGACAGAGGCAGCCTCTGTGTTCCCACACAGTGTGAGTGCCCAGCTGTGAAACCACATCCTTCTCCTCATGGTTTCCTAACTACAGTTTGTCTTTCCCTTCTCCGCCCTCCCAGTTCCTCGCATGTTCCCCCGCTCGCTGTCATGTTTGGACAGATCACATACGGCGGTTTGGCCTAAATTGGCGGTGCGGTCAGCTGCTTTCTCAGCCTCAGCGCTGTTTCTGAGAAGTGCTTCAGCTCTGAGAGGAAGAGTGTAGTCACGCACGCGACACTGATGAGGATCGTTATGTTAGCTGTACAAATACGAGCTGCAGAGTCACAGTGGGCGTGGCCAGAGACCTCCGCCAAGGTGGGCGGCAGGATGGTCACGAAGCTGCACTGGGAAAACCACGACCTTTGACTCTTCTGCTGCTGCCGTCCAAACAGCAGGGAGAGGTCCGGCCAGTTAAAGACCAAGAAGGAGCGGAGTCGGAGGTGTTTCCAGAGGCCAGGCGGGTTTCCAGGTCCGCCCATCGCCACGACGTCTTTACCTTGTTTTTCAAAAACATTTAAATTCTGTGAGAAAGCCAGTCAGAGGCTTCTCAGAGATCTCCGAGGCCGCCTGGGAAAAAATAATTGCTGAGCAGCTGGACTCTGAAGCACTTTCACACGCTGCCGTTCAGCTCAGGTGTCTCAGCGCTCCCTTCCTGTTTGGTTCACGAGGTCAGCCGTGAACATATACCACCAGTATCTGGCAAACAGCCAATCACATGGCAGCCCCACCCCCCCACCTGACATTGCTTCCTGCTGCCAGCAGGTGAAAAATCCAGTTCAGAGACCAGTTAGCTGAGCCTAGCGCCACCTGCCAGTCAAAAAGGCCACGCCCCTAATAATACAGACAGGTGAGTTCATTCTGCCCCATATAGTTATGAAAGGAGAAATTCTTTATTTTATCATTGGAGTTCATGTGGACTCACTGCCTGGACGTCAGACGAAGCCTGGACGTCAGACGGAGCCTGGACGTCAGACGGAGCCTGGACGTCAGAGGGAGCCTGGACGTCAGAGGGAGCCTGGACATCAGACGGAGCCTGGACGTCTGAGGGAGCCTGGACGTCAGACGGAGCCTGGACGTCAGATGGAGCCTGGACGTCTGAGGGAGCCTGGAAGTCTGAGGGAGCCTGGACGTCTGAGGGAGCCTGGACGTCTGAGGGAGCCTGGACGTCAGACGGAGCCTGGACGTCTGAGGGAGCCTGGACGTCTGAGGGAGCCTGGACGTCTGAGGGAGCCTGGACGTCTGAGGGAGCCTGGACGTCTGAAGGAGCCTGGACGTCTGAGGGAGCCTTGACGTCAGAGGGAGCCTGGACGTCTGAAGGAGCCTGGACGTCTGAGGGAGCCTGGACGTCTGAGGGAGCCTGGACGTCTGAGGGAGCCTGGACGTCTGAAGGAGCCTGGACGTCTGAGGGAGCCTTGACGTCAGAGGGAGCCTGGACGTCTGAAGGAGCCTGGACGTCTGAGGGAGCCTGGACGTCTGAGGGAGCCTGGACGTCTGACGGAGCCTGGACGTCTGAGGGAGCCTTGACGTCAGAGGGAGCCTGGACGTCTGACGGAGCCTGGACGTCTGAGGGAGCCTGGACGTCTGACGGAGCCTGGACGTCTGAGGGAGCCTGGACGTCTGACGGAGCCTGGACGTCTGAGGGAGCCTGGACGTCTGAGGGAGCCTGGACGTCTGAGGGAGCCTGGACGTCAGAGGGAGCCTGGACGTCTGAGGGAGCCTGGACGTCAGACGGAGCCTGGACGTCTGAGGGAGCCTGGACGTCTGACGGAGCCTGGACGTCAGAGGGAGCCTGGACGTCTGACGGAGCCTGGACGTCAGAGGGAGCCTGGACGTCTGACGGAGCCTGGACGTCTGAGGGAGCCTGGACGTCTGAGGGAGCCTGGACGTCAGAGGGAGCCTGGACGTCTGAGGGAGCCTGGACGTCTGACGGAGCCTGGACGTCTGAGGGAGCCTGGACGTCTGACGGAGCCTGGACGTCTGACGGAGCCTTGACGTCAGAGGGAGCCTGGACGTCTGACGGAGCCTGGACGTCTGAGGGAGCCTGGACGTCTGAGGGAGCCTGGACGTCTGACGGAGCCTGGACGTCTGAGGGAGCCTGGACGTCTGAGGGAGCCTGGACGTCTGAAGGAGCCTGGACGTCTGAGGGAGCCTGGACGTCTGACGGAGCCTGGACGTCTGACGGAGCCTGGACGTCTGAGGGAGCCTGGACGTCTGACGGAGCCTGGACGTCTGAGGGAGCCTGGACGTCTGACGGAGCCTGGACGTCTGACGGAGCCTGGACGTCTGACGGAGCCTGGACGTCTGAGGGTTCGGTGCTGTGTGAGAGTCTGCTTAGGCTCTGGTGGATCCTGGAGGTGCTGCTGAGGCTCTGGTGGATCCTGGAGGTGCTGATGAGGCTCCGGTGGATCCTGGAGGTGCTGATGAGGCTCTGGTGCAGAGCCATGTTAGCGGTGCTGTTTCTCAGACTGAGCTGGGCCCACATGCTGACAGGTTTGTGACCTGAATGTTAACTATGAGGAGTTTGGCTCATGCTGCTGCTGTGAGCTGAAGAGCTTCCAGCTCTGCTCAGAGTTTCCACAGATAACTGTGACCTGTGTGAGGAGCTGAGGGTCATCGGCTGCTCGTGACCTTTAGAAAGCAGCTTGGGTTTGAGGTACAGAGCATAAGGATCAGACCGGGGAGAATGGCGATGATGGTTTAGGAGGAGCTCTATGGTAATAACAGCTTCTCTGAGAGTTTGGTTCCACTTTAGAAACTCGTCTGAACCGAAGGAGCTCGTCGCAGCCTCGGTCTTCAGAGACGGCGAGATGGTCGTCACCAGAGCGAACGCTCATCCGGGCAGACGTGTGT
Organism: Neolamprologus brichardi; assembly: GCF_056152115.1. NCBI lineage: Eukaryota > Metazoa > Chordata > Actinopteri > Cichliformes > Cichlidae > Neolamprologus > Neolamprologus brichardi. Next base: position 39,956,759 of record NC_142112.1, read on the forward strand.
TTACTCGCCGGCGTGTTTCCATTGTTATCAAAGTGGCAGAAACACAGCAAACAGCTTTTATCCGCGGGCTCGTGGACTTCTGACACCACTCTGACGTGAAGAAGTCCTGCTGGCGTAACTTCACCTCAGACTCGAGAGACTCTTTAATGGGCCTGTTTTTACTTTCAACATACACAACAAGGACTTCACGCTGATTTATTGATGCTAAGTTCATCCCCTCATTCATATTTCACAGCACAGTGTTTCTGCTGTTTACACTGAGCTGAAAGCATCGGAGAGATGAACGACGAGCGCGGGGAAGCGTCTGATCCTGTGAACTCCGAGGAGGCGACGCAGTTTGCTGGAACTGGAGGTTTTCCCCAGTATTCACGGCCGTGTTTACATTAGTCACCACGTCTCCACAGAGAGGCTCGCACACAGAGCTGCATGCCCTTAAAAAGCCAAAGTGCTGCGCCACTCGAGTTGCTTCATATGCTGGAAATCTAACGCTCGCATTAATCACGCGTGACGCTGCCGTTTCTCACAGATTGATCATGGAGTCACATCCAGCAGGTTTCTGAGAAAGGTGTTTGACCCAGCTCCTCTTCCTCAGAGAGGAGACCCGGCTGGTGGCCCGAGAAACTCTGAAAAACAATCACGTACACGGAGTCATGTGCACAGAGGTACGGGCCATCCTGAAGTGTTGCAGGTCGATGCAAACATCTGTGAAGGCCTCGTTAGTGCTCACCCATGTCCACAGGCTCAGGAGCAACATCTGCTCGGCCCGAGGGACAGCTGTCTCTGAAAACATCTGGAATGGGGAATATGAAGCATATAAAAGTAACGGCCTTCCTCAGTGCCTTTAAAGAAGAGCTGATGGAAAGATGCTCTGGTGACAGCGTTACCTGAAGGTTATCAGGCGTCATAATCAGAGTGAGAGGGCATAAAACACTTTCCTACAAATGAGCATCAGGAGGTCATGAGGCGGCGTGTACCCAGGAGGTCCAGGTCAGACATCAGCCTCCATCTGATGCAGCGACACAGCAGGAAGTAAGGATCATCTATACATACCTATGATCATCCTCCACCCGCCAAACACACCACGCTCAGAAGCTCCAGCTGCACAAACATGGAAGCTGTCCGGCGCTCTGTAAGGTGCTGGTTTGGTGCCAGATGTCTGGAGTCTGACACGGTGACAGGAACCGCCGGGCATTCAGGGCGAGAGACACTGACTGACAAACAGGGAGAGAGAGAAAGTCAGTGTTTGTGGGGCGAGACGGTCAGACGGCCCGGTTCACAGCTCAGGACCCCGTCTTTGATGTGTGTGTGTGTGTGTGTGTGTGTGTGTGTGTGTGTGTGTGTGTGTGTGTGTGTGTGTGTGTGTGTGTGTGGCAGGCATGAATCACCGCACATCCTCTGAGGTGTCAGAGGTCTGACTCTGGAAAATGTCAGATACATGAAAACACACACGAAGCCTTCAAGATGAGGAGGGAAAAGTGTGTGTGTGTGTGCTGGTGTAACTATCATCGTCAGGACCTCAGAGAACAGTTCTGAGTTTCTCTGGTGGATCTTTAAGAGGTTGTTCGAGGGTTCAGGTCTGAGCCGGGTCAGGTCAGGATCAGGATCAGGCTGAGCTCAGTTCACTCGGTGAGGACACGACAGAGTAAAGTCATCCGGCTCAGAGTGTGCCGATATAAACGACCTTCAGCGGGTCCCAAACTGGTTTTGTGTTTGCTGTTTGGCCGCTCTGCTCAGCCCGTGTCCTTCTTCACCTCTCTGATCCTACCTGTCATCAGGGTGACATCATCACCTTCCTCTTCTCTGATTGGTGAGTAAGCTGTTAAGAGAAAATAATCACATCAGGGAAAAATGCTGCTGCAGTTTTCCCACCTACACAAACACAGAGCAGACACACCCGGACATCTGCATGACACACACACACACACACACACACACACACACACACACACACACACACACACAGCCATAATAAGAAGTATGATGGAGAAATCCCCTCTGTGTGTGTGTGTGTGTGTGTGTGTGTGTGTGTGTGTGTGTGTGGAATGCAGTCTGTAAATAAACTGTAAGCCACACACTCATACTGACATTCCCGCCTCTGCTGCACATTACAGCTAATAGGCTAATGTTAGCATGTTAGCATCGTCACTGTCAGTCAGGCCTGTGGGAGGCCCCTGCAGAGCCCTTGGTTCCACCTTTAAAAACCAGTGAAACCATCAAGAACTCATCTGCTCGTCTTAAACTGAGCAACAGTTAACCTTCAGAAACGTTCGGCCCTCAAACAACATGTTGTCCTTTAGAAACACCTTTCTTTGGCTAACAATATAAAAATACAGAATCGAATAATCACCAGTGATAAATTCACCGCCAACAATCTTATAAAATCTGTTTCTTATTCTTTGAAATCAAGAATTCAGAACTGACGAACTGTGAAACCAACACAGAACGAATGAAATGAAATTTGTTTAAATTTGTTGGACTACCTGGCTCATCCTTCAACAGTCAAAACATTAGGAACGCTTTCTGGAACCCCATTGGATAATCTCAAGCCCCACCTGAGCTTTGGCTCACCTTTACAAACTCTGATTATTATCTGTACTCATTAAAAACCCTTTAATATGTAACCAAGTCAGCTCTTTAAACTGTCCACGGTTCTATTAGAAAATTATAAACTCAAACTGTACAAATGATATAAAAATCCTGAGAGATTCACATCCCTCTTTGAATGCTCCGCTCTAAAAGAATTCCAGGGTCCATCGCTTGTGTTAGTGTGCTGGAATGAGCCGGAGAATAAAAGACAGAGGTGGGCATGAAAATCCCCGTGAATAACAAGACAGCAGGACCGACAAAGACCTGAAACAGGAAACGAAGAATAAGAGCGATGAAGACGTGAGGCTGCTCTGAGGTCACGGTGCTGAGAGCTGACGTCCACTAGATGGAGCAGTTCCATCTGCATTCAGGGTGACGGAGCACCAGCCTCCGCTCACCTGCCCATCACGTCCTCGCCACACAGAAACACACCAGGAGCTCATTTAGAGCGAGACAGAGTTCAAAGGTCAGCAAAGATCAAACCAGCAGCCTGGACACGTCTGTCGTGGCGTGTTCACCCTGAACCCCACAGCAGAATGAAATCAGGGGCCGGTGTGAGGATGATGGTGGCTTCATCGTCAGAGGGCATTCCCCCAAACTCAGACACGCTTCATAACTCTGAATGACTCTGGACAGATGAGGTCATGCGATGGTCGGCAGATGAAATCACTCCCTCGTACTTTTCCAGCTGCTGTGGTTGTTTTGGTTGCTGTTTTTCGTGCCCGGGGGCGAGGTGTATCAGCGTGCTGCTGGCGGTGCGGCAGGTTCGTGACTCACAGCTGGTTGGAGTTATTTAAAGAAGCAGCGGCGCAGACACGTCCGTGCACGCTCCACACGCTGCAGAGGCTTTATTAGGCCACTCGGCGAGCGCTGAGCTCACACAGGCATGAGCTGGACGGCCTTTACAAAAACATGAACACAACGACTCACACTTACCCCGCAGTGATGATGTCACAGCAGCGCGGGGAGAATCCCAGACGTCTGATTACAGCCGGAAGCTTCTGTGTGTAACGCCGCGTCGTCCCTGCTTCCTCTACAGTCACAGCTGACTCTCTGGTTTTTGCAGCATCGAGCACGAGGTGGAGGGAAGGGGGTGCAGAGGTGGTGTAATGGGAAATAGCTACAGCACAACTCCTGCTGTAGAGTTCTGATTATTACACTGGTAATACATCTTTAAAACTACTCAGATCCCTTTGGTTCACCTGTTAAACCAAAGCGTCCATGTTAGGGACTTCCTGTCCGCCCTGCGGAAACCTTCCTGCCCTGTCACAGTCTTTAGCTTCTCAGGGTTAAAGTTAGGTTTAATTTCAGCCACACGCTAAAAACTGCTTCAGGAGCTTCGGGATAGTTTGCCATTAAAGACTTTTGGATGAGAGAGATTAACTGAACCTAAACCATCCATCAACTGCTCATCAGCTGGAGCCCATTACAGCTGCCGCGGGGCATGAAGGGCACACCCTGGACGGGTTTCCCCTCTATCACAACAGTTTAAGAACTCTAAACCACCAAAACACAACCAGCTCCCAGGAAACCGGCCCAGAGTTGTGTCTCGGTGACATGAACCAAACCCAGGCCTTTGGTAGATGAGACAAGATTTGACTGAAGACTTTAAAAAGGTTCTTCAGTTAATGTGAGCTCATCATTCTTTGCTCTCCTGATGCCGCTCAGAGCTTTGATGTCTCAGTGAAAGAAACGTGATGACAAACTGTACTGATCACCATCCTGTTTGTGCTGTTTCCAAGTAAGACAGTGATGATGATGATGACGAAAGCAAACAGTTTGTCAAGCAAACCAGCAGCTTCATGGGAACATGTTCTAAACCTGGAACTGGTTAGGGTGGATCTGGGAAGGAAAGGAAAGGAAAGGAAAGGAAAGGAAGCAAACATGAGAATTCGTCAGTTTCTGTTATTGGCAGCTCGAGCATCGGCACCAGCCTTTAAATAGACCTTAATAACCTGAACCTGCTCAGACCTTTGAAACACATGGCACTAATCCCCTACCCCACCCCTACGCCACCCTCACCCCTTTAATTTCTCCCAAAATGACTTTGAAACCTTTCATCGAGAGGGGACCCCCCAAATGTCATGTCGAATCCCTCTGTGGCACTGCAGAGAAACCCCCAAACCTCTCAGTGATCTTTGGGACTCTCTTGTTAAAATCTAACATCTACAACCCCCCGAGATTAGAAGCCTGTTACGTTTGTGCTGGACTGGCACCATACCCAGTTTAAAACCCTTCTTTATTTTCTGAGGCGACTGAAATTAAATCTGAGACTCGTTTGCTCCTGAAACTCGGCTACAAATCAGCAGCTTTTTCAAATCCCTGTTGAAAGGTCCAGAAACTCAGGTTTATGCTAGAACACGGGACACAACGTCTTGGGGGGTGATCGTGGCTCATGAGTTGGGAGTTCGTCTTGTAATCGGAAGGTTGCCAGTTTGAGCCCCGGCTCCGACATTCTCGGTCGTTGTGTCCTTGAGCAAGTTGCCTACTGGTGGTGGTCAGAGGGCCCGGTGGCGCCAGTGTCCGGCAGCCAGGGTGGCTGTGGCTACAATGTAGCTGCCATCACCAGTGTGTGAATGTGTGGATGACTGATTGTGTGAAGTGCTATACAAATACAGACCATTTACCATTTACCAACACCTCGAGGCACCAGAACATCACTAGAACTTAGAACCCCTGGGGTTCCTGAAGAAACCGTTTAATAGAAACCATGAAACACGTTGGTGGTTATTTCATCATTTCTTTGTGACGGCGTCCTCAGATCACCGCCACCACAGCAGCAGAATCAGAGACTGCTTTCATCCGTGTCCTTCAAACTTTCCACTTTGAGTTTGTCAGCGTTCCCTCCGGTCCCCCCCCCCCACCCCCCCACCCCACCCACCCGCTGACTGAAACTTTAGGTTTGTTCGTTTTTCTATCTTCATCACTGAGGCTCTTCTGTCACGCCTGCAGACCTCCACCACTGTCAGCCGATGGCGGGGCACGTGAAGCCCACCGCCTCTTGGTTACTGTGCCCGTATCTTTGCCTTTAGGGTCAAGGAATCCCCGCCGCTATGCCCGCCGCGGGACGAGACGGCACAGTCATGAACCGTGATGCCATGTTGACTGTAGCTGCAGAGTGTCAGACAGACTGATAGACAGTCAAACGGGTAACAGATGGACAGGAGAGTCATAGCACAAACCCACTTCATCCAAGAATTTTCCCCTCGACATGCAACTCATTCACAGCCGACCGTGGGAGGAGGGGAGGGAGGGAGGGATAAAGGAATACCAGCTTTGCTCCATTAACAGCCAAACAGAGGGAGGGAGGGGGGAGGGAGGAGGGAGAAGGTAAAAGTTAGAGTGGTATGAGTCACAGAGGAGGATGGGAGGAGACTGGAGTGAAGGAGAGAGAGGGAGGGAAGGAGGGAGATATAATTATGGTGGGAGGCTGCCAGGGCGAGCGAGAGGAGAGAGAAGCAGAGGGAGGGAAAGAAAGACGAGCGAGAGAGAGAGAGTCCAGCCCACTCCGCTAAAACCATTCAACTGGTGAGCGAGGGAAGGCATTCACCACAGAGAGAGAGAGAACGAGGTAAAGGAGAGCGAGGAACTCCCGTCTTAACTTAGTCCAACTGCCTCTCCGACACACACCAACACACACAGACACACACAGACACACACAGACACACACTCTGTGCAGCGACTTCACCCCGGGAACCAGGATCCTCCTGCAGACTTCATCATCCATTCATCACATCTGAGACTTTTTCTCCTTTTTCTTGTTTTCTTGTTTTTTCTTTCTTTCTTTCTTGTGACGCCTCCACATTTTTCAGCCATCTGTCCCTGACAAAAAAGACACGGATTACTCATTTTCTCTGCCGGCGTTGTGTGTTTTTCTCTTTTTTGTGTCTGGTTTCTTTACAGCTTTTTTTCCTCCGTTTCACAGGTGGACTGTGAGCTGAGCTCAACTTTGCAGCTTCCAAACTTCTGAGAGAGAACGTGAGAGAGCGAGCAGAGGAGGAGGAAGGTGAATCTCAAACACTCTTCTTCTTCATCCAGGACTCAGTTTTTCTTCACTTTTCTACCAAACTCGACTCTTCTTCGTCTCCTCGGCTCTGTTTGAGCACCCGGCAGCATCACTGAATCTCCTGCCGTCATGTCGCCGTTGCCCCTGCTCAGCTGGACCCTCCTGCTCCTGGTCCAGGTGCAGAGCAGCGTTTCCGCCTCGGACCCGGCGGGGCCCGGGCTCCAGCCGCTTTCCCTGACCGTCCACCCTCACCACCAGCCGGACGCCGGCTCCCACTGCCCCTCCTGCGCCCTGGCCAGGATGCGGAGGAACGAAGGGGTCACAGCGGGGGACGGCATGGCGAGGGGGCACGAGCAAGATGAAGATGAGGCGGCTCAGCAAGACGTGGTGGAGGCGGTGAAGAGGCACATCCTCAACATGCTGCACCTCCAGGCCCGACCCAACATCACCCGGCCCGTGCCGCGTGCCGCTCTCCTCAACGCCCTGCGCAAGCTCCACGTGGGGCGAGTGGCGGAGGACGGCAGCGTGCAGATCGAGGGGGAGGAGGAGGTGAGAGGGAGGGGAAGCCGAGGAAGAGGAGGAGTGGCAGCAGCGCTATCGGCGGCGGGAGCTCGTGCGGGAGACGGCGGCGATGTTCAGGAGACGACAGAGATCATCACCTTCGCCGAGCCCGGTGAGTGTGACATCAACACGAGACAGGAAGTGTGTGTGTGTGTGTGTGTGTGTGTGTGTCCACCTGCTTAATTCCACCTGCGTACTCACTCAGTCGAACACCTCCACTCCCCACACACACAGACACACACACACACACACACACACACACACACACACACACTCTCTGTAATCACCTCCTGCTGTTGTCAGAGAATACCTCATTATGTACTTACAGTCAGAGCTTCGTGTGTCACTGCCTGTGTGTGTGTGTGTGTGTGTCTGTGTGTGTGTGTGTGTCTGTCTGTGTGTGTGTGTGTGTGTGTCTGTGTGTGTGTGCACCTCTTAAAGTGGTAACAGGGCTGTAATGTGTTTCTGACCGACAGTAGCAACAAAGAGCGCGAGCAGGAGACAGTATGTGCATGGGGGGGGGGTCAGGTGTTAACTGCGTTCTTCCTCTGCGCGTCACCTTTGACCTTCAGACCTGCTGCAGGTCCCGCTTTGCCTGCTCTCGTCGCGGCGCTTGCTGGAGTCACCAGGTTTCTGGGAAAGCCTGGTGACTCCAGTGTTTTTCCTGTTTCTTGTGTGTTCCCGTGTTTCCAGGTTGATTCTGGTTACGCTAAACTCTCTTAGGTCGGCCACAGAGGGGAGGTTTATAGATGTAGAAGCAAATCTGAAGTCCTCGATCGGCTCACCTGTCAGTCGAGCGGTGTGGGCGGGACTGTGACGTGTTCTTCCTCCTCTGGAGTTTCTGTAGGCGAGAGTCTGGAACAGCAGATGGAAAAGAATTTTATGAAGTGGATCTGTGCAAACAGGCGGAGAGGAGCAGCTTTTATTGAAAGGAAAACACGGAGTTTGATCTCGTCCGTAGAGTTAGAAACAGCCAATCACGATCAGCTGTCAGACAGCTCGACGTCGCCGGCGTTTCAATAAAATCGGCCGAAACCGGCCGAAACCTTTGCTGTGCTCGGAGTCTCAGGAAGACGCCGCCTGCAGCACGCTTAACCCTCATTATGCATTACAGCCACATTTCAGAGGCAGCTCTGTGCGCCCCGATTCTCCTCAGGCTCAGATTTATGGCCCCTCGGCCGTCGCTACGCTCCTGCTGGCAGCGACTGAAGGCAGCGTTCAAGGCAAATCAACGGCCTTGCTGAAATCTCACAGCACTGAGGACGCTAATTCAGATTACAGGCAGAAAACAGAAACGCTCAGTGTGAAGTTCATTCACAAAAGAAATCCCCCCACAAAGCGGCCGGGCGTCCATTTAAAGTAAGAGCAGTTTTCACTTCATGCTCTGAATCATTAAATATACCTCAGCAGTCTGCTCTTAATATTTTAGCACCAGTTTGCAGCCACGTTAGCACATGTGTCAGCCAGCAGGGGGCAGAATGACTGCATAAGCTCTGTGTGCTGCTGGAAACACTGAGCTGATGCGGTGACGCTGGCTTCTACACGTGTAGTGATTTTCTGTTTTACACTCACACGTCTTTATTCTGCACGAGTCATACTGAAGTCATGTTTCAGTGCTACAGAGTGAAGCTGTGGAAGTGCCTGCAAATGTCCATTCTTCAGATTCACATTTTCTTTACCTCTTCATGTCAGACAGAGAATATTTCCAGTTAAATAAAAGCTCACAGCTGTCACCATGCCGGCGTGTCAAGCACTTTCAGTACTGTTTGGGTTTTCAGGCGTCCAGGTCATCGTAGGCTAAGGAGCTTGCAAAGAAAAGCGTCTGGACTTCTTTAAGTTGCTTGAAGACGTTTCACCTCTCATCCGAGAAGCTTCTTCAGTTCTAGGGTCACATGGTGGGGAGTCCCAGATTTAAACCCCCTGGTGATCCTCTACCTAATCACCTGCTTGGGTTGTCTTGCGTTAATAGTGAAGTTAGAACGGTGCGATACCCTCCGCCCTGATGTGGCGGCGCTGTGGCTCAAGTTTGACGTTTTAGCTTTTTACTTGGTAAAGTTCAGAGTTTGGATCAAGACAAAGCAGGAGACCCGCCCATCCATCCACCCCCACCTCCACCCCCTCTGTGATAACACTGGTTCTTCCATCATTATTTTCCCACAGACACTGTGGGTGTGTGTTTTCTTGCACAGGAAGTCTCAGAACTTTGTGTCATCACCATATTGGCCCAAACAAAGGAGGCTTATCATACAATGAAATGTGCCCGGTTTTCCAACCGGCCTTAGCGGTTGCTGAGCAGCTTGGGTGAAACTCGAGTGTGTGGAGCCACCACCAATGAAAACACTCCCAGAATTCACTTTGGGAACATGTTAAATAAAACAGCCAGCATCATGGTTGACTCCAGCCCGTCCAGTACCAGTCCTTGGATCAGTGTTCCAGTCTTGTGTGTGGAACCTTATTTTAAGCCTCGAGGACACCGTCAGCAGACACTTCCCCCTGATCTGATAAAACCTTGTTGTTTTTCTAAGATGTTACTTGATCCGCCATGAGAATACTTTTCACCCCGCCAGTCTTGTGCTTTGTCAGGACTAAGTGAGGCATTCAGGGACCGCGGTAATTATTTTGGGCGACGGAGATGGCAAGCAGAGAAGCAGAGGGACAACTGGATTCTTGGCGGAGACCAAGTGTCAACCTCCGTTTAGCAGCTCAGACACAATATCCATCTGTCCGGCCTTCTCCTTCCATAAGCCCGCTCTGTTTACCTTCCCCCCGCTTCTCCCCACACACAGAGGACAATTAGGCTAATTGAACTTAATTGAACACATCATTAGCGACATTCCTCAATCCACTGTCGCCTCCCCCTCTCGCTCTCTGCTGCCCCCTCTAACCTCCATCTAGCCTTCGCCACTGTGGCAGACAGAATAAACCGGTCATTGTTGGTCTATTCTGGTGGCCGCCTCTGTCTGGGGATTCAAACTAGCATCCGTGAGATGAGCTCAGGTTCAGGTTCAGTGACCTGCAACAACTGAGAGGAAGCAGTGAATAGAAGCGGCTGATAGGACAAAAACATCTGTAAGATATGAGAATAAACTACAATTAGCGTGTTTCCTTTCTCTGTTTTCCTTTCTCTCACTCCCATTTTTCTCTTCCCGCTGCTCCTCGTTTGATCTCGCTCCTGCTCTCTCATCTTTTCTTGGCAATAATTCTTTTTTTCCATCTTCTTCTTTTTCTCTGTTTATCCATTCTTTGTGTTATTTTTCTTTTCATCTTCTCCACCTCTGCTCCTCATCTTTTCTCCCTGTCCATCAAGGTCTTAGCGTGACGCAGCTTTAGCTATAGAGTAACCATAGACCAGCTACAGACCAGCTACAGACCAGCTATAGAGTAACCATAGACCAGCTACAGACCAGGTATAGAGTAACCATAGACCAGCTACAGACCAGCTACAGACCAGCTATAGAGTAACCATAGACCAGCTACAGACCAGCTATAGAGTAACCATAGACCAGCTACAGACCAGCTACAGACCAGCTACAGACCAGCTATAGAGTAACCATAGACCAGCTACAGACCAGCTATAGACCAGCTATAGAGTAATCATAGACCAGCTACAGACCAGCTATACAGTAACCATAGACCAGCTACAGACCAGCTACAGACCAGCTATAGAGTAACCATAGACCAGCTACAGACCAGCTATAGAGTAACCATAGACCAGCTACAGACCAGCTATAGAGTAATCATAGACCAGCTACAGACCAGCTACAGACCAGCTATAGAGTAATCATAGACCAGCTACAGACCAGCTATAGACCAGCTACAGACCAGCTATAGAGTAATCATAGACCAGCTACAGACCAGCTATAGAGTAATCATAAATCAGCTACAGACCAGCTACAGACCAGCTATAGAGTAACCATATACCAGCTACAGACCAGCTATAGACCAGCTACAGACCAGCTATAGAGTAACCATAGACCAGCTACAGACCAGCTATAGAGTAATCATAGACCAGCTACAGAACACCTATAGACCAGCTACAGACCAGCTATAGAGTAATCATAGACCAGCTACAGACCAGCTATAGAGTAATCATAGACCAGCTACAGACCAGCTATAGACCAGCTACAGACCAGCTATAGAGTAACCATAGACCAGCTACAGACCAGCTATAGAGTAATCATAGACCAGCTACAGACCAGCTATAGACCAGCTACAGACCAGCTATAGAGTAATCATAGACCAGCTACAGACCAGCTATAGAGTAATCATAGACCAGCTACAGACCAGCTATAGACCAGCTACAGACCAGCTATAGAGTAATCATAGACCAGCTACAGACCAGCTATAGACCAGCTACAGACCAGCTATAGAGTAATCATAGACCAGCTACAGACCAGCTATAGAGTAATCATAAATCAGCTACAGACCAGCTACAGACCAGCTATAGAGTAACCATATACCAGCTACAGACCAGCTATAGACCAGCTACAGACCAGCTATAGAGTAACCATAGACCAGCTACAGACCAGCTACAGAGTAACCATAGACCAGCTACAGACCAGCTACAGACCAGCTATAGAGTAACCATAGACCAGCTACAGACCAGCTACAGACCAGCTATAGAGCAACCATAGACCAGCTACAGACCAGCTACAGAGTAACCATAGACCAGCTACAGACCAGCTACAGACCAGCTATAGAGTAACCATAGACCAGCTACAGACCAGCTACAGAGTAACCATAGACCAGCTACAGACCAGCTATAGAGTAACCATAGACCAGCTACAGACCAGCTACAGAGTATCCATAGACCAGCTACAGACCAGCTACAGACCAGCTATAGAGTAACCATAGACCAGCTATAGCCCAGCTACAGACCAGCTATAGAGTAATCATAGACCAGCTGCAGACCAGCTACAGACCAGCTACAGAGTAACCATAGACCAGCTACAGACCAGCTATAGAGTAACCATAGACCAGCTACAGACCAGCTATAGAGTAATCATAGACCAGCCGTAGACCCACCTCTGGTGCCTTAATCAGTTTTTGGAAGTTAACCCTGTTAGACCTCCAGCTCACTTGCAGATATTGTAGTTCTGCTGAACCACCACATGCATCCTGATGGTCTGTAAACTTTCAGTTACCAAAGACTGTCTGGTTCCATCTTGTTGTCCAGGTTCTGGTCGACTGTGTTTGCTAAACAAAAGCAAAGCCACTGAAATTACAGCTCTGCCTTCATAGACCACATAAGTGGTCAGAAAAGGAAGAACTAGTCCAGATATGTGCTTTAGATACTTGGAAACCCTGAAAACTGGCCACTAGATTTGAAGTAAGCAGATCAGCTGACTGGTTTCCAGCGTAGGCCGTGTTTATTCTGGGTCTCTGATCCCAGGTGTGGCTGTGTTTAGAAGACAGTGAGTACAGCATGAGAGTGAGACCTCTCCTCGTTGTCCTCTCTCTGCTGTGTGGCTCCATTGGGAGGAATCGGAGAGTTTAGGCCGAGAGGGAGGACCGGGGGAGGAATGAGTGGGAAAGAGAGGAGGAATCTGTGTGAGCCTCGGCATTTGTCCCCGGATGAACCGCACAGAGAAACAATCGGGTTTATATTTACCACATCAGAGGCTCAGAGTGAGACTGGCCGCACTGGGAGGCTCCCAGTGTGGCTCAGAGCAGGAGCGCTCTTAAATGTTGTTCCTGTGTTGTGACGTTAAAGGGAAGTTGTTACCTTAACAGTTGAGATAAGACTTTTCCTGCAGAGATAAAGAGACAGGCAGATAAAAACCAGCTTCTTCTGCGTGACTGGTTTAATTTGTCTCGAGTCCAGGAAAAGTTTGAGCTGTCAATTTATCCCGTGTGGAAACTGAGAGCATCAGCTGAATCTGCACTCAGCATCAATGAGTGTATGTGTGCGACCTGTCAGCTGACACTGAGCAGATTCGTCCTGCTCCGATGTTCCTCTGAAATGAAAGGTTTGGATCGATGCTTTCACACGGACACGCCCAGCTGCTGTGCATCCGTCTGCTCGTCTGATGGAGGATGACGTTAGAGCTGAGAAGAAGCAGCAGGACTCTGGCGGGTTTGAAGCCGTCTGCATGTTGGTGTTGCAGTCGACGGTCACGTCAGACGGCGGCGTTTTCTCTAAGCGGCACTGTGCTAGAGTTTCGCTGGCGTTTGTCTGTCAGATCTGGCTGCTTATCTGCTCTCGGTATAAATAAACTGGCCTGGGAACCCAGACTGACAGGCAGGCTCAGCCACAGGACAGCACTGCGACTTGAAATTAGCTCAAATTTTTACGTTCCCCGGAGAGAAATGTGCTTCAGACGAGGGCTGAAAATGAGAAACAGGCCACAAAAGCACTTTGTTAAAACAACAGAAGTATGAGTGTTGGCTGGTTTAACGCTGGGACGGCCTCTCCGGGGTTTTATTGTCTTCGTGTTTGAAACTGCTGGAATCGTTTTACAGCCCTCTTTTATTTGGTACGAAGAGCTGGCGCACGTGATCCAAGTGGAGCCGTCGCAGCTCCGGGAGCCACATCTGAAACTTCTCTGCTGCTTTCATTTCACTTTATTGTCCCTCCAAGTGAGAATAAAAGCACGACACGCGACTACTGGATGGAAACAACGACCAGCTCCTTAGCTCCTCCCACGCAGAGGATCAGTGCTGACGTGGTGAACTTTAACCTTTAGCTGGTGAAACGGGCGTCCTGTAAATTGCCAGCTTGCCACTTCCTGTAAACACCTGCGTTCCATCAAAGCCTCGAGAAACCAGGATCAGATGTTCCCAGACTTTGTTTAGACGCTCAGAAACAGACGAATCAGAAGCAGGACACTCAGCGACGCCAGCTGCTCGCAGGGTTTGGTTTTTACCGATGTTTAGAGATTCTCAGTCGGGTTATTGTCACCAGAGCGTCCTGCTTTATTATCAAAGTCTGAGTATTTAATCCAGACCACAGACAGGTCTTCAGGTGTGTGACATCGGCTTGTGTGACCAGCTGACCACGCCCACTTCCATCATGTGAGGCCAGGGGATCAAATCTGCACTTTTCTTCATAGCCATCTTTACCTGAAGCTAACTGCTGAGTGCAGCGCGTTGTGACGTCTCCACCTGTTCAGCCTCGAGGTGGCGCCTTTGGAGGCCTCGGCATCCACGTCCTGCGTGCATGTGCACATCACTGTCACGCCAGCAGCACGTGACACCATTGGATGAGTATTTCATACCGTCCACGTTACTGTGACTGACCAATCACAGTGTTTGTGTCATGTGACCTGATTGTGTCTTTGCGTGCAGCATGACTGCAGCTGTGATTGGTTATTAAACACTCTTGTTTGCCCCTCCAGCCGGCGCTGAGCCTGCTGGTGAACTCGTTCACGCCTCCTTGCCATTTTGTTGGGTTTGCCGACGTCACTGTGACGGCTCAGCAGCTTTGTAATCATGTGACTCCGGTCTGAATTAGTTTGAATCATTGTGTTGAAGCGAATTATTGACGATGGAGAGTCTCAGGATTTAAAAGCTGTAACTTCTTCTTTCTGGTCACGTGACGATTTCCTCTTTATTGGAGGTTTTTTCCTTTTTCATTTCTCAGCTTCTGATTTCAAAGCACAAACATGTGAAACTGCAGCTCTTTAATCCAGACTTTCTCCACATGCTTAACTTGAAGCATATTTAACCTGTGCAGGTAAACACGGGGCCAGCCACGCCCTCCTAATGTAAACTGTAGGACAGAAGAAAGGGCGGCTGGGCGGCGGTCAGGACAAACACGACGAACACCGACCGAGCTTCTTCTCACGTGACAAACGTCTCACTCGCTGCAGAGACAAACACAGCACTGGCTGTTTTAGGGACTTTTTTCAGCGGCGGATTAATACACGTTTAGTGCTTGAATGATAATAAACTACAGCTTATCTCAGCCGAGGATTCTGGGAAACGGCTGTCAGCTGTTTGGTTTGATAGTGAGACGGTTGTTTGGTTACTGCTGACCGCAGACGCTGAGTCACGACTTCTGGACTTTAGTTTTCATGTTCTCGCTCCTCAGAGGAGAAACCCTGATCTGCTGACCGTGTGAGAAACAGCAGAGATCCGTGATTTTAGTCAAATATGGACGCACAGGACGGACTGAGGCTGTCAGGGCTTCCTGCTCCTCACAGGAAGAGCTGTGACTCTGCAGGTTTCACCGTGTAGCAGGACTGTGTGAGGACGCAGCCTGATCACACCAGCAGCTCATCCTCATCCTCATCCTCATCCTCAGGGCGCACACACACACACACACACACACACACACACACACACACACACACACACTCAGTACCCATCTGTCCAAACATGGGCACTGTGTGTGTGTGTGTGTGAGTAAACATGGGGGACAGAGGATGATATGATGAAGGAGGGTGTGTCCACTCACACGTGTCAACGGTCAAATCCAGCTTTAGTGGTTTAGGTTAGGCCCCGCCTCCTCTGAAGACCAACGCCCTCTTTAATCTGCTGGCTCCTGACTTGTACCTGTAGAACATGAATATGTGTGAGTGTGACAAAGTGGAGCTCAAACTGCGATGGCTGTTCCCTCACAGCAGGTCTCCGAGCGGCGCTTTTTCCTTTTGTGGCGCTGCTAAGCTAAGTGCTGACCTGAGTGTTTTTGTGATGGAATTAGGTTTGGAGTTTGTGTTTGTGGTTTCAGTAACACAGATAAATGCCGTCATGAAGTGTGACCTTTGACCTCCAGGTGTCCAATAACACGATAACACTGGTCAGCTCTCCCCCGTGTGGGTGACAGAGGGGATTAGAGAGGATTTAATAAGATTTATAATAAACCAGCCGTCCTTTTAACAACATACCAAACCGTGTTTGTGCTGCGTGTTGGCAGGAAGTCTGTTTAGCTTGGTCTGATAAATCAAGTCACAGTCATAATAATCTCCACGCCGCGCCGATGGAGGGGAGGGAACGCTGCTGGACTCAGAGGTCAGTTTATCGTTCCTGACTGTCAGATTCCTGCTGAACCGTCAGAGTTAAACCCAAACACAGCTCCACCCCCAAACCCTAAGAAGCGAGTGAGCAGCCACAGCAGCAGCCGTCGTCATTGGTGGGCAGTGTGTGGTGTAACGCTGGTGTGAAATGGTTATCAATGCTCCGTGTTTGATGGTTACAGTCAGGTACAGTATGAGATGGTTTTGTGAATCTGAAGCCGACATTTGATGGTTTGAGCTTCGTATTAGGTTTGCAGTGGGTGTTGAACGAGCTGCTGATATGATGTAAAAGCGTTTCTAGAATCAGTCTGTCAGGATCTAAATTGGTGTTTAATGGTTTAAACGATGTTGTTGACTTTCATTGAGTTTCTTAAATAAAATCGAAGCTATTTCTGGCGTCTTCTGACTCCACCTTATATTTATCTTTATTCTGATGAGACTTTAAGTAAATCAAAGGAAAACACTGAACCTAACTGTGTGTGTGTGTCCTCAATGTGCTCGTGTAGATGGAGGGGATTAGCGGCGAGCAGACAGAGCGTGATGCGAGGGGAAGGCTCGCAGAGGTCGCAGAGTGTAAACGAGCGTCTCCTTTCTCGCCTCCTCTGCTGCTCCACCTGTCGCTCGCCCACCTGCTCTCACCTGTCGCTCTTCTTTGAGCAGCAGCAGGTCGCAGTGATGCTTCAGACCAACGTGTCCAACTTTGTGTCAATGCTTCTTTTGCTCTTTTTCCTTTTTTCCATTCTGACAGTAAAAGCTTTCCAAAATCCACAGAAGCTGCACATTCCTGACATTTTTCCCATTTAATGGCAACAATGCTTCGGATGCCTCAAACCCACCCACTCATGCACGATCATGTGACGCGTGTGGCAAATTCTTTTCTTACATTAGTTCATGAGAAAATAGACGGAACAGCTCAAAGTCGCTGCCCAACCAAACTCCATTCACTTTTCTTTGGTTTTAAGGAAAACGGTGCAGAAGTCGTCCATACTGTCGTCTTTCCACACATCGGACCACACGGTCACATGACCTACAGCCGGGTTTAACCCTGTGCGCTGTAGCAAAGAAAGCATTCAGTTACAGTCCAGATACTTGTTTATCTCTCAGACTCACACATGTTGCAGCTTTCTCTGAGAAATTACAGTGCAGGAATGTTTTGGCTGCTTCTGGGCTCGTGATAAGAAAACTTCATGCTTTTTATGACAGTTGATTTTACAGCTCACAGAATGAGATCAAGGACGACGGGCGCGTTTCCCATCGCTTCTGCACGCAGATGTGAACGAGCGTCTGTCCGCAGCTCGGCCGTCACCGAGCAGCTCTGATTGGCTCCAGCCTAAAGCTGCAAACATGCAGCTACTGTGGATTTTTATGAGCTTGTGAGAAAACTAAGAAAGAAGCAGAAACCTGCAGCTGATACCCTCAAAACACCTCACATCACCACAGCCGGGCAGAAGCAGCACGTCTGAGTTGAACTGCTCCTTTAAATAGAATAAGAGGTCAACAAAGCATCATGAGTGAAAACATGGCTGCTCTCAGCGGCATGGACGCCACGCCACGCCAGCGTGGTTCTGCTCGAGTGCCCACAGAAACCCACAGAAGCCGTGCTTCAGCTCCACGCTGCCAGATTGGTCCCTTACGCTCTCACAGGATCTCTGTGCTTGTTTGAAGGCTGCAGAAGCTATTCTAAGAAACAATGAATGAACTTTTATTATATCTTCGTGAAGTGTCGACGATGATGCAAGCGAGACAATCGCCTCCGAGTTGTCGCTTGAACTGTGTTAATGGACTCGCTCGAGTGCCGGTCGCCTCCGCATACGCACACGAGCCGCCCAGTCACACCGTTCATCAGCTGACATTCAGAAACTCCCAAATCGTGACTTTGACTTTCTGCACGGACGCCCACGGGCGACAGACATCAGGGAGAGAGCGGGAAAGGTGATGTGAGGAGCTTATGCAACACCGGCGTAACTGGTGCTGTTGGTGTGGAGGCTTCTAGGAGATACGAGATACCGTGTGTGTGTGTGTGTTTGTGTGTGTGTGTGTGTGTGTGTGTGTGTGTGTGTGTGTGTGTGTGTGTGTGTGTGTGTGTGTTTGCATGCTGGAGGAGGTTTTGTGTGTGTGCAGGAATTCAGCTGTTCCCTGAAGAGATTGTGAGAACTTTAATGTCTGTGTGTGTGTCTGTGTGTGTGTGTGTGTGTGTGTGTGTGTCTGTGTGTGTGTCCTCTTCTTTCCTTCACATGATTGTAAACTGACTTTCACGGCTCTGTTTTCTTTTTTTTGCTCAAAGTCTGCTATCAAAATAAAATGGGAGCTTCCTCCAGGGAGCTGCTGAAGCCTTAAATGATTCAGCCAGTAAGCGTCCCCACTCTGCGATCGCCTACATAGAAAACTATCTGCTCAGGAAGCCAGCAGCTGCTGCGTGAAAATGCAATATTTGACTTCCTGTTCAAACAGCTTGGCTGGCTGTGACCTGCAGAGGGAAACGCTTCGTTTGTTTTCAGACACGCTGCAGTAAATCCGCTCGTCCCGGGCCGCGGTATGACACCGAGCTCCTGGTGGGAACCATTAGCTGCTTTAAACGCTGCCTGACTCCAAAACCTCCGACCGCTGCTGCCGAGTCAGCAGGAAGAGTCCAATCAGCTGTGTGTAGCTCACATGTGTCTCACAGAGTCCTCAGTGTGTGTGTGTCTGCTGACGTGTTGTAAAATGTGTGCATGCTACATTTAGGAAGGGTTCACGGCTGTGTGAGTGAAACAGTCCAAAAGGTCACCGCACCCTCTACTGGTCAAGGTCACATGACTCACGAAGTGACTGAGGTTGGGGTGGATGGACGGGTTGGTGTGTTTGAATGTAGGTGGTATGACAGTCTTTCTAACCGTCTCCATCTGTCTCCGTCTCAGGTGAGGTTCCGGGCACGGTGAACTTCGTCCTCTCCAAAGAAGGCGGCGATCTGTCTCTGGTGGAGCAGGCCAACGTCTGGCTCTTCCTACGTTTAGCCAAGACCAACCGCAGCCGAGCCAAAGTCACCATCCGCCTCTTCCAGCAGCACCACCCGTCCGGCGGACGTCCGTCTCTGCCGCAGGACGACACCCTCCTGTCAGAGAAGACGGTGGACACCCGCCGCAGCGGCTGGCACACCTTCCCGGTGTCGGCCGCCGTGCAGGCCCTGCTGCAGAGCGCCACAAGCACGACACTGAGCCTCAGGGTGTCCTGCCCGCTCTGCGCCGACACCGGCGCCACCATCGTCCTGGTCTCGGGCAGCGCTGAGACATCGCAGCGCAACAACCAGCGGGAGCAGTCCCACCGGCCCTTCCTCATGGCCGTGGTCCGGCAGGGAGACGGCAGCGACTCGCAGCGGCGCAGGAAGCGCGGGCTGGAGTGTGACGGGAAGGTGCGTGTCTGCTGCAAACGGCAGTTCTACGTCGACTTCAAAGACATTGGCTGGAACGACTGGATAATCGCTCCACGCGGTTATCACGCCAACTATTGCGAGGGCGAATGCCCCTCCCACGTGGCGAGCATCACCGGGTCCACGCTGTCCTTCCACTCCACCGTCATCAGCCACTACCGCATGAGAGGCTACAGCCCCTTCCAGAACGTGAAGTCGTGCTGCGTGCCAACACGCCTACGAGCCATGTCCATGCTGTACTACAACGAGGAGCAGAAGATCATCAAGAAGGACGTGCAGAACATGATCGTGGAGGAGTGCGGCTGCTCGTAGACGCAAACCTGAGCCGGAGAGGAGGAGCACCTCTGAGCCCAGAGAGGGAGGAAGCTGACTCTAGGATCATCACGTCACTTTTATTGACTGCGTTTCATCCTTCGCCTCCGTCCGTCCCTCGAGGTCGCCCTCTGGGGTAAAAACTCTGCTCCAGACTCGTCCAGCAGAACTCAGAGTCTCCACGGCACTTTCAGAAAAAGAGAAGAAAAAAATCTCTAATATATTTTTGTTACAAACGGAGGAGCGAAGCTTATTTATGTGGCTGAGACGTTCAAGCACCGCAGAACCGACTTCGGAGAGACGAGGTGCCTGAAAAAAATGCGACAAAAGAAGAAAAAAATCTCAAAACTATGCAACTTGTTTCACGTATTCAGACCTTATTGTATTTTATTTGTGTCCGTTTGTCGGCTCCCCAAATGTTTACTTTCTCAAAATGTTGGAGGAAGACAGAAGAAGACTCTTGTACTTTATTTAGAAGTATACGTTTGTGATGCGTGTGTGTGTGTGTGTGTGTGTGTGTGTGTGTTGAGAGATACTTGAAAGAAACAAGTTGGCTCGGCTGCTGGAACCAAACACTTCTTTATGTTATAATTATTATTGTCAGTAAGTATATTAATATTATTATTGTTGTTAATAATATATTGTGTTATCATGTCTCTTTTTTAAAAGAAGCGTTTCAAACGTGTTTATTTTTTGCACTATAGCGACACTCGTGTTCAGATTAGCCACAGACAGACAGGACAGACCGGAGGGAGGTCACAGGTTTGAGCCCCACTAGTCTTGACAAAATACTTGAGCGTGTCATCAGTTGTGTCACTTCCTGGTTGCTGAGGCTTGAAGCTGGCGTCTAACGCTCGCTGCCAGAGAATCCTGATTTTGCCAAAAGCACGTAGACAGGTGGCTGACTCGCGTTAGAATGTACGTTTGATTTCAGGATGTTGGTCTTGATGCTGTTTCACAATAAAAGTCTAGCAGGAAAGCTGCATCCCCTTCTGTTTGTTTCTGTCACTGCTTCTCAGTGAGCTGCTGCCCACGCCCAGCTCTCTGTACTCACAGCAACAGTGGGGTTTATTGACGAATCCTACGTTTATTCACTTCTACGCTGATGACACAGTAATTCACTCATCAGCCGTCTGCACTCACAGATGTTGGATTTCAAACATTCAGCTGATTTTCAGCTCACCTGCTTTGAAACCTTTAACTCCAGCCGCTTCAGTTCAGCTTCTTTTCTGATTGGCTCACAAATAGAAACATTTGGGTGAACATGTTCATCCATCTCTACGACATCATCCAGACTGACGTGTAGAACAAACAGTTTCTTTCTTCTTCTTTTTTTGCCTGTCCCGTTTGGTTCTTTTGCATCAGAATTATTGTCTAAAGGCGAAGAAAGATACCCAACGGATTTACTTTACCAAATGGACCATCCCAGCCTTGCCGTAATGGTCTATTTGATTCACCTTTTATTGTTTATTTTATTTTATTTTCACTTGCTAAATACGGGACAGACTTGACTGGGAAAAAGAAAAACAGAGGGGAAGAGGGACGGGGATAAAGGGCAAAAAACAAAAACCATCTAAATAAGCAGACAAAAAAAATGCATATATCAATCACCTGGATCACCTGTTGAGAATGAAAAAAGAAAACAAGCAGAAGAAAACGAGAGCAATACAATAAACAACATCACAATGATATATGGGAATATAACAGTAAATACTAAATATTAAACATTATTGTGCAGCACGTAAGATCGACAGCGCACAGTGTGCTTTGAGGTAGGAGCCAAAAAGGGTGTAGTTTGTGTGTGTGAGCACCCGTGTGTACACCTGTGAGCATGGACGCGCTTCTTTTAAAAGGTTCCTTCATGTAATGATCTGCTAGAGGGTGTGGGGGGGCCACAGCCCCGTCCTCCAGGGCATGAAGCAGGTATGGAGGAGATCAAAACTCCAGACATCCAGAGGCCCCCAGAACACAAGAGACCAAGGAAGACCAACAGAGGGGCAGCCGTGCCACTGTCCCAGAAAGAGCTGAGGAGAGTCCCAGATGAGGGGTCACTCAGCAGCCGCGGAGCAGAAGCCAGGGGGGGTTGCAGTGACGTGCCCATGAGCTCCGGCAGCAGCCAGCTGTGCCAGAGTGACCGAGCCCCAGGCCGAGAGGCTGGGGGCATCCCACCCCCGAAGGGGCCTGAGCGAGCCCCAGGCTCCAGGCCCCGACAAGCAGCCACCAAGGAGTGAGCTGGTGTGTACCTGGACGCCCATCCCCGGACACAAAGAACCACCAACGCACCGATGTCTGAGGGCGTCTGCCACTGGCAGGGGGAGTGGTGGTGGGAGATAGGCCTCCAGAAAAACCAGTTTCTACATTTTTAACATGAACATGAGCTTCAAGACAGGAAATCAGGAAAAGCAGAACGGTTCTAGATTTATAAAAGATTACTAAGCAAACGTTTGCTAACAGTAGACACACAATAGATGTCTCCAGAAAACGACGTTCTCCACTCACCTGCTGCTTTCTGGCACTTAGCGGCCATTCGAGCAACTATGGGTCATGACAGGTCAGGTGGAGGCTTCTGATTGGATAAATCTGCACATGCCTGTTGCTATATAGCTGTGCTAGCCAACCAGTTAGCATGTACAGATTAATATGTTTATATGGAGCTAAGTACTTACATAATCACACGGGGAACCTCCGGTCTGTCCGGTCAGAAGCTCCGAGGACTTCTGCTAAAGTGAAGCACTTAGAAAACGTGCTGGTCACACACTTTTGTGGGATCCACTTCCTGCGTTTGTAAAACAGGCTAGCTAAAGTTCTCTGTGATAGCTAGCCAACAGCTAACCCGCCTATCGAACCTCTGCAATCCACGTTCACGTCTTTGTCTGTGGTGAATGTTTACAGCATTAGCATCTCATCTTTCTCAATGAACTCAAAAACAAAGCGGCCTTTATGTCTTTATTAAAGTTACGTTGTGAGTTTTATGGGATTTTTCCACACAGGGGCTAAAATTAAAACAATTTTTAGTTAAAATTGGGTAAAATTTTATTACAAAGATTGAAGTTTTTCGCTGCATGAACGCAGCATTAATCATATAAAATGTTGGTAACATGGCACTTTGGATACATGAAATGGGAATTTTCATATGAATCATAAAATTCAGTTGATTTGGTGAAAATTCAATTTTGACAGTGAAATTAAAGCTGTTAAAGTTGATATTTAATGTCTTAGTTTGCTTTAGGAGACCAAAGAGTCGAGTTTGTGTATCTGTTTGTTTTTAAATGAAAAGCAATGACTTCATGATCTGATTCAAAAGGATTTCACAGAAAAACACAGAAAATGAATATTTTGTCCTGAGTGAACAGACGATGTTTTCATGTTTTTAGTTTCTCTGCTGTTGTTTCATCCTCTCGCTCTCTGCACATCAAGAACTCCACTTCCCACAATGCTTTACTCTTCATTGTTCTGAACTGAAAAAAGAAAAGACAATCCACAGCCGTAAATTTGGGAGAAAACGCCGTCCAATCAGATTCCGGCTGTTTGTGTGTTGTGTGTGTTTCTATCAGTATTGTCGATTTGTTCACCAAAAGTTTTGGAGTGTTTGTCGCCTTTTTGATGAAGTTACATGTTTTTACTTTTTGGATTTTTTTGTTGTTATGATGGTTTCATGGAGGAGGGCAGAACCTCCTCTTGTTCTTCTGGACTGTGGGGCGACCTCGGAGTTGGTCCTGTGTACATGGACACAAACAAAACGTCAGTGCAGAAAAAAACTCAAAAAGAAGCAAAAAATAAAAAAACAAACAAAACGTGGTTGTTATTTGTTCAAATTTTGTTTATATTGAAATGAAAAAAAAAATACTGACACTGAACAAAGTGGACAAAGAATAAAAAGTCTATTTTTTATTCTGTATATATGGGAATCAGATTCCAGTATGTTGCATTGCTTTGTTGTACAAATCAAATGTGCTTGTGGCATTTTTCTAATCTAATTTATTTTATAGTATTTTTTGTTTTTCTGCTTCACCATTAAAGTTTAAAGGACGTACACAAGAGTCACGAGTCATCGTTTCTTTTCCTGTGAAACTGGACGTGTGGCGTGTTTAAAACATCATGTCCTGTTTGACCTCTGACCTCTTCCTCAAAGTCACTAGATTGATCTGAAGTTTGCTGTTCAGAGCTGTTTCAAACTGGTTCTTGCTGCCATCGTTTGCATTGATGACACAGAGATATAACGTTAAGTATCGTCGCTTTAAAATACAGTTACCATGGTGACCCTCAGGTTTAAGGCTCCACTCTTGGACCACACTCGTGCACGAGGAGGAGGCGCAGCGGGAGCTCGCTTCCTCACGCAGAGGCAAAAAT
The DNA here is from genome assembly GCF_056152115.1 of Neolamprologus brichardi. Taxonomy (NCBI): domain Eukaryota; kingdom Metazoa; phylum Chordata; class Actinopteri; order Cichliformes; family Cichlidae; genus Neolamprologus; species Neolamprologus brichardi. Next base: position 39,980,937 of record NC_142112.1, read on the forward strand.
GTAGTCTGTGCTGCGATCCACGAGGACAGAGGTCAGAGGTCACCCTCAGCTGACCTGTGACTTATTACAGCCGCTGGGAGCCTGAGTGTTTGCTCTGCACTCTGAACTGAAAACAGTGAGTGGGAACAAGCTGAGAGGAAAGACACAAATCATGCGAGCATAAACACAGAGCGGGCCTGAACACATGCAGCAGGTGTTACAGGTGGTGTCCAGAGTCATTTCCTGTCTTTGGTGGGACCAGTGTTGGAGTCAACGCCATAAAAAAGTAATGTTTTACACATATTATACAGAACTGTTTTCTTAAAAGGGTTCATGACATTTCCTTCATGTGACTCTGTAAAATCATCTGTCTCATAATCACCATTTAACAACATAAACCTGAGGCTACAGCTCCTCAGCACAGATCTCTATCCTAATGAGGACACGTGTGAGCTTCCTCTTAGTATTTAGGTTTGAACACAACCAACACAAAGAGGCTTTAAAGTGGTCGTCATGGTGATTCTACTGTATAAACAGGAACAGGTAGAAATGAGGCTGCAGCCTGACTGATCATCAGTTTGTTACCTGTTGAAGTTCAGGCTGCTGGGCCGAGGTCTGCACACGCTCAGCTTTAGCTCTGGGTTGTTGGATAGCTAGGTGTTAGCATGCTGTCTGTGCAGATGCTTGCGTTAGTTTGTGTCCTCTCCTGACACAAACGACAATCAGCTGATTGTAGCCCAAGTGTAGGCAAGCAAACTAACAATTCCAACTTACTGACCTACTGGGAACCAGTTCTTGTAGGAAATGTCTTCCCTACATGCTGCAGTGCAGGTGGTTTCCTCTGAATGTTTTCCCTCACACACCTCAGGACATCCCAGTGAACACACAGACTGTCTCATCCTGATTTGTTGCCACAGGCAGCTCTGATCAGCTGACGATGCTCCACGTGAAGCTCAGGTCAGTTTGTGGATAGCAAACACTGAATCAGCTGCTGGTCACGTCTTAAATCTCGCCTGGACGTCCTTGTTACACTTTCTCTTGTCTGTGTATTGATTAGAGTGAAATGAATTAAACAGTAAATACTTTTTCTTGAGTGACTCTTTCCATTATGACGCTGGCATCGCACCCAGAGCAGAGATAACTGTGAGAGTCTGAGGTGCTAAAGTCCCCACAAAACTGCAAAAGGCTTAAAAGTGTTTAGTCTGCAGACAGACTGTGGAGCACAGCTGTGTGGACATTTCACCACTAACTGTATTAGCTGCCATGTCCTTTGCAGTAACCTTTATTTGCATCTCTCACTTTGTAAAGATGCTCTAACTCCACCTCTGTTTGTCTGCGTTCAGGTTTTGGTGTCGTAGTTTTGACCGTGGAGACGGGGTCGAGGTGGCGGCCATCTTTGCAGAGGTTCATTAAACTTCAGTTATTATTAACCCGAGGTCACTGCAGAGGTAGAGGTCACTGCAGAGGTAGATGTCACTGCAGAGGTAGAGGTCACTGCAGAGGAAGATGTCACTGCAGAGGTAGAGGTCACTGCAGAGGTAGAGGTCACTGCAGAGGAAGATGTCACTGCAGAGGTAGAGGTCACTGCAGAGGTAGAGGTCACTGCAGAGGTACAGGTCACTGCAGAGGTAGATGTCACTGCAGAGGTAGAGGTCACTGCAGAGGTAGAGGTCACTGCAGAGGTAGATGTCACTGCAGAGGTAGAGGTCACTGCAGAGGAAGATGTCACTGCAGAGGTAGATGTCACTGCAGAGGTAGAGGTCACTGCAGAGGTACAGGTCACTGCAAAGGTAGATGTCACTGCAAAGGTAGAGGTCACTGCAGAGGTAGAGATCACTGCAGAGGTAGAGATCACTGCAGAGGTAGATGTCACTGCAGAGGTAGAGGTCACTGCAGAGGTACAGGTCACTGCAAAGGTAGATGTCACTGCAGAGGTAGAGGTCACTGCAGAGGTAGAGATCACTGCAGAGGTAGAGATCACTGCAGAGGTAGAGATCACTGCAGAGGTAGATGTCACTGCAGAGGTAGAGGTCACTGCAGAGGTACAGGTCACTGCAAAGGTAGATGTCACTGCAAAGGTAGAGGTCACTGCAGAGGTAGATGTCACTGCAGAGGTAGAGGTCACTGCACAGGTAGATGTCACTGCAGAGGTAGAGGTCACTGCAGGTGTATTTATCCACTCACCTGAAGCCCCACCCCTCCCTCCTGAAGCTGAGCTAAAACACACAGCTCTGCCCACAATGACATCACACAGCACCAGAGGTCACATCATTGAGTAGCCGAACTCTTTGATGCGACCTCGTTCACTTATATTTAACTTGTGTTCTTATGAGGCGGCGTCACGCTCTGTGATCTGCTGTGAAGTGTATATTTAGAGTTTACTGTCACATCTTCTGTTTCCACAGACGTGACTCACAACACGCCGTCGACCTTGGAGAGCCGGCATCATTCAGCCAGACTCCGCCTGCAGCTTTCAAACAGCAGCACACAGGGCACCAGGAAACCCCAACAACCAGCAAAACACACAGTGTGTGTGTGTGTGTGTGTGTGTGTGTGTGTGTGTGTGTGTGTGTGTGTGAGGTAATGGACTGAGGTCTGTGTGCGTGCCGTTGTGAGGAGACACAAACAAAATGTCATTTAAGGGAAGGACAGTGTGTGCGTGCGCTTGTATTAGTCATGCTGTGGGGACGTAAATGTGTTTACACAGCAACACTGCGGGGACTCGGGTCCCTTTAGGGAGGGAGAGTCCTAATCAGATAATTATTTGGTTTAAAGATGGCCGACCAATAAGAAGTTCTTCTAAAACCTGAGTGTGGCTTTTATGTCATCAGTGCATCGAATCAGTGTTACAGGCTGTGGCCACCAGAGCAGGACGGAGGACTCAAGACAAAACCAGCAGCAGCAGCTTTGATTCTTTATTTAACTGGAATTAAAATTTTAAGGGAAGTTAAATTCACTGGGGTGATGTTTAGGCTGCGGTCTGAGTCGAGTAGCAGAGAGGAGAGTCGAGCCGCTGAGCCGGGATGAAAGTATGAGGCAGGCTGTGGGAATTTTCTGAATTACTTGGGAGAGTCCTGAGTGGAGGAGACGCCTGGTTTGTTGGGTTAAAGCAGGGGTGGGTAACTCCAGGGCCGGTGTCCTGCAGTTTATATCCCACCCTGGGACAACACACCTGAATCACATGATTAGTTCAGGCCTCTGGAGAACTTCAGCTGTGTTGGATCAAGGACACATCTAAAACCTGCAGGCCCTCGAGGCCTGGAGTTCAACACCCACGGGTTAAAGGCTGGTGAGCTCCAGGAGGGAAGCCAGGTAAGGAGCGGATTCACCGCTCTGACAGAGCTGACCACCTGGTGAAGACTTAAATGCAGCTGGCTGATGGGAAACAGGTGAGCGGAAATGCAGAAAACACAGCAACCAACCAACAAAACCAGTACGGCCCATACCGCTAATCAGCTTCAGCCTCCTCCACCATCATTGGTTAGAAAGCAGGAGCTCTGCATCATCACCTGGACATAAAGCATGACTTTGTGTCAAAGGCAGAGTCTGTGGTATTAGTATTATTGGCCATCATTCCCAGTTCAGCACTGTGTGGTGTTGCTAGTGTGAAAAAGCATCTTTAAGCTAAACCCTCAGTTCAACCCTTCCTGCAGCTACTGGAATCCTTTCAGGGCTCCCACCAAACCCAGTAGTCCCCCCCACCCCCCACCCAGCACACAGACAGGCTCCTGGTGTAGGACTGACGTGTAGGCAGGCTGACATCGCTGCAGCGTGTGTGCAGCACAAATAGACGTCCCTCTTAATGACAGGAGGCAGTAAAATGACTTGCAGATGAAGCGCTGGCCTCAGCGGCTCTTCTGTGAGGACGTTTCTAAATCAGACGCACAGACGTGTCATGCTTTGGGGTGCAGTTGGATATTTTAAGGCGCGCGCAGTCATTACTGGTCCTCACAAGACCAGCAGTAAAGCCGGCTGAGGGCGAGCGGAGATCAGAGGCTCCGGGGACCGCAGCAGGGTGTTCCCCTGCCAGCGGGGCAGCCGCCGTGGTCGACTGCTGTTTGATGCTCCATCTGAGGAGGTGACGTGATCCTGTCAACGTCTGTGAGAAACTTTATGTCACGTTCAGGGAACGTCTGAAATCTGAACACTTGACTTTAGGTACAGACACCCACTCACAGAGAGCACCAGTTACTTTAATTAACATTAATTAGCTGCACGTGATGTAATCATCCTCGTTCAAGGAGTAATTATACTTCACTGAAGTCGAGTCATTAAGCAGCTGCTCTGCTGCCGTGTCCAAACGCCTTGTTAGGAGCATTTCACCATAAAACTGTCGGTCATTGGACAGAGGAGTCACCGACAGCACGCTGAAGCACGCAGAGGGACGGATCAGCTCCGACTCTGCTAATGAAAGCTCTCTGCGTAATTTCACTCGGAAGTTTTTCTTGACAAATTACCAACACGGACGATTTGCACAGGAAAAAAATCACTCGGGGTAATTATCACAAATGACTGTTTCCATCTGCGATAGCGGCGCTGTGAGAGTTAGCTTACAGAACAGAGGGTGTTCCCCGGGAATCTGACTGTCCCAATCTTTAACTCTGACTGCGAGTTAAAGATAAATCAGACAATCACGCTGAGCTGCTCTTCATCATAATCTACGATCTAAACTGGTCCACATCCCCGCTGAGGTTATCCGAGGAAACTAGACTGGACCGCCGAGCAGAAACGTCCTGCAGGTTAGACCCAAGAGTTTGATCCAGACCGAAGCAACAAACGTGGACGAGATCGAGTATCTGCAAGTGTTTTTAAAAAAGTGTTTCTAGTCAGAAATAATAAAGAAGGCGGCCGTGTGTCCTGCCTGAGGACGCTTCTGTCAGTCCAGACTACAAACTGATGCTTCAGGTGCAGCAAACTAAAGTTTGTGTGGAGGATCTAAAGCAGACGTCTGACTGCTGCTCTTCAGAGAAACAAGTGTGCTGTTTCTAACAAGAAGTGCCGACCACACCGACTGGACGACTGGCTCCAGTTAGGAACCAGCTGCTCTCACAGAAATAGTTCTGGTCACACAGTGACTGATGAATCCGTCCACTGCCACACTGTTTCATAGTACAACAGTACAGGTTCTTCCACAGGACACAGAGGAACACTCCACCCGACTCTCCATCACTGGTGGCAGTCACAGCGTCTGTGTCCAGCACACTTCAGTTTGTGGAAGGAAATGAGAAGCAGATACTGTGTGAGCACATTAATAAACTTGTGGCAGATTCACTGAAAAACGTTGGAACATGTTTTGTGTAACGGGAGACGTGATTTGAAACAGCACGCAGCTGCTGAATGCTTTGCCAGAAGGTTCAGTCTGTTAATTTCCTGCTAAAATGTTGAGTGTAAACACTGTGGAGAGGGCGGGCGTGGCTTGGTGGAGGGGCACGAGGTGACCTGATCAGCACCGTCACACCCGGCTGCACCACCACGCTGCTGCTGAGCGTGGAGTCAGGCCCAGAGAGGATCCTGACCCTGCGGCGCAGCTTTGCAGTGTTTCAGGGTTCCCTCGTTTCTGGAGCTCATTAAAGCGTCCTTGAAATGTGATTTAATCAGCAGCTGAAGACCGTGTGCGACTGCCATGTGCGGGCTGGATATCCTCTGAAGCTGTTTCCATCACAGCGTAAAATTTAAGTGGGGCTAACCCGAGTTTCTTTGAAACCGCAGAAAGCCATCGAGGGTGGCAGGAACGCCGCATCAGGTCAGCAGGATCGTTTCTGAGGTCGGCGGTTTGGCCCCGACGAGGCTGAGGCCTCCGAACCTCAGACTGATTTACGGTCTTCCATGGAAAACACATTCTGTGTTTAAAGGCTCGGTGGAGACGTTAATGAGGCTTCTGCTGTGAGCTCTTATCTGCTGCAGGCTTCAGTTTATCGTTCACAGATCTGTTTCCACTGAGTCAGAGCCACAGCCCCACAGCACAGGCCCAGGAACCACTGCTTCACTAAAGCCGCTCAGCCATTGGTCACTTAATCAATTACCAGTTCACTTCTACTGTCAGCCATGTTCCAGTGCATGCACAGGTATAATACGTCTTCTTCAACCAGCTGATTATCAGCGTCTCCTCACTAACAGAAAGTCAGTGTGCACACAAATGTCCCACGAAGTACAGAGTTGGACAGGAAGTGTCTCTGCAGAGCGTTCGCTGCACGTTGGTTATTTAACTGATGCCGTCCAGTGTTTTTACTTCTTTATCTCATGTTTCTTTGAGCTGTCGGGTTCTGCTGCTGGTGCTTCATGAATGAACGGTGTTCCTACCTGATCACACAGCCTTGCAGCTGCACTGGAAACACTAAGACTAAGATTTAGTGATGAATCTGACAAACAGCTCCTGAAAATTAAAAGTGTTGTTCTTGGACGTGATGTATAAATATCAAACAAAGCTTCACACACGAACGCTCCCCGACTCTGTTGAGCGATTTGGGCTCAGGAAAACGTTTCCAAGAAAACCCAGAGAGTGTGATTTGTGCTGCGAGCCGCTCCTCGTGTGTCAGCTTCACTTTACACTGGAAACCTCAAAGGTTTAGACTTTAGATATGAATCTACTGCAAACACAGATCAGCTGATTAGTGTCCAGTAACATCCATCCTTCTGTTAGTGCAGTAACCTCAGCACTCACTCGCGGCTGCAGCTGTGGGTATTACAGGAACTCATTTATCCAAATCTGAGTTTTGGGACTTCGACCTGTTTGCTTTCAGCACACTCTACGTCATTGCCAACTCAATGGGAAGCTCCACAGAGCAGCTGTTGCTGGCAAACGATGGCAGCGAGTCAAAGCTGAAGGTAAAGTAAGGACAATAAAGTTGTTTCTATCAGTTATTTCTATCAAACCGCCCCAAACAGCTCGTTCTGTTCACTGTCCATCAGGCAGTGTCTGGGAAGTTTTATAGGAAGTAGTCATCATCCCAACATGAAACCTGCAGAATCATCGGCTGAAACTCCTCCTCCTCTCAGGTGGAGGAGGAGTCACCATCACCTGAGGATGGAGGTCCACTCTCGGGGACACCTCGAAGCTTCTGTCAGGTTTGAAATCGTTTTTGAGCTTGGGACCCCCCCTGTCTGTCCTCATATTTACAGGGGCAACATGGACGGATCGTGTTCTCCCCCAGTTAGAAATCAGACATGAGCAGGGCTTAGTATAATAATAATAATAAAAAGATCCTCTCTGCATTGAACCCACTCACTCAGTGAAGCAGTGGGGCGGTGTGTCGGGACGGTGCCTCAGGTTCAGTGGATTGTGTAAAGATCTGTGTGTGAACTACAGACTCACTGCTGCTCAACTGTTGTTGTTTGGATGATTTCAGCAGCTGACTGAATTTAAAACACACACTCGGGGCATCTTCAGAGAGTGGCTTTGAGAGTGGAAAATCTTTCGCGAGCACCAACAGGTGGATGAAGATCTGATAACTCGATGAACTTTGGTCGCTCCATCCGGTCCTCGCCCACTGGACTCCTGCTGGATCAGGAGTAAACCAGCAAACCAAGAACTCATCGAGTGTTTCACCTGAAGATCAAAGCTGACAGTCCCTTACCTGAACCAGAGCTGCCTGTCTGCGCTCCATCGCTCCACCTACTGGAACCTCCACCTGTTAGAATCCAAGTTCACATGTTCAGTTGTGAGAAAAGTCGCTGAGCTGTTTTCTGTCAGTCCTGCACTGTTCTACACTGTCTACTGTTTCTTTGATTAAATCGAGACTCACGCTGGTCTTTGAATCATTCGTGTAGATGTGACACAGGAAGTGTGATACTGAAGCGTCATGAAGACAGATATGCAACAGTTTCCCTCTGCAGCGTCCAAGCCTGCGAGCTGAAGTGAGTTTCACAACGTATTTAAGGTTTTTGTTCAGTTCATTCATTGTCATGTGGCTCTAACATATAGCTGTGCATCATCTGCGTAACCATGGTGATAAATCATGCTGTCGACTGTGGTTGCTAAGTGGCGGCATGTGTAATGTCAAACATCCCTCACGTCTGTGCTGCAGACCTGTGAACATCAGCTCTCTGAAACTTAAAGACGAGCAGCGTGCGTGACTTCATGCAGAGTGTTTGTCTGAATGGTCCAGGGTCACCGCTGCACACACATTCCTGTTTTCAGCTCTTCAGAGGACCTCAAACTGACTCGTGTTCATTTCATGAAGACTTGCAGTCAGATTTGAACTGTGAGGACTTATTTTGTGTCCCACAGCATGACTAACACACACACACACACACACACACTCACTCACACACACACACTCACTATCAGTGACAGCGCTGTCCTCTGGCCCTGCTCCGTCCTCCACTGAAACACTCAAGACTCAACAGGACGATAACACAGGCTGACCCTGGTGTGTGTGTGTGTGTGTGTGTGTGTGTGTGTGTGTGTGTGCCAAGGCTGTGATGTGTTAGTTTGTTTTCCAGAGTAAACATCGAGTTTACAGCTGCACAGATTTCCAGGGTTTGTCACATCGCTCTGCTGCCTCCGTCTTCCTCATTGGCTCAGACTTTGGGCTCTGACTAATCCCTATATCACAATGCATTGTGGGTAAACATCACTACCCAGACTGCATTTTGCTGCTGTCCCAATAAGGACCATCTCTTTGAATGCTAGTGTAACGCAACAGTAACAGCATCCACCAATCACAGGCTGCTGTTGGAAACGCTGAGCTGTCGCAGGTCGTCGAGCGGACTGAACGTCCTCTGTGATGAACGTTGGTCCACTTTCAGAGCCTGTTGGTGGTTTCATGCTGTTCAAGTGATTCCTGGAATCAAAGAAAGAAGAAGAAGAACACCTGAACAACAACTGTTTGGTAATCACAGTCCTGTGAAAACCTGACCCCGCCCTAAACCTGACCCCGCCCTAAAGGACCAAACTCAGACAGGTGTTTTGGTCCTTCGTCTTCACAGCGCTGCTTCAGCTCACTGAACAGTCATCCATTCATGCACAGCGTCTCTGCTGTTCTGCTGCTCGCTTGGATCTTTGTCCTGTTGATGACCCACTTTGGGCCGAGCAAGCCATGAACTTTAACCCTTGACCTGCTCGTTGAGGCCTGTGTAGGGTTAGGGGCTCTTGTGCAGGTCTGACCTCGGTGTGAATTTGCTGGGATTCACTCCTGTGAAGACGGCGGTGTGCACTTAGTCTATGGAGGCCGAACACGCCGTGTTTTCCACAGCAGTGGGAGTGAACACTCTAACATCCATGTTATACACAGATGAAGCAGGGATGATGAGTCCTCTCACACCTTCCCGTGACAGCCAATCACAGCTCTTTGTTTGATGGTTGTATCATATGTGCAGTGAAGTCTGTGCTGCCCTCAGCTGGAGACGAAGCGGAGACTTCCACGCTGTCGTCTGATCCCAGGGAGCAAACAGACAAAGAGTTTGTTGTTTTCATGCAACACAAAAACCAAACAAAGCTTTGTTTCTGCCGCTTGTTGACTTTGCATTCATCTTTCTTTATCTCTTATTTTCAGTACACAACAGCAGCGCCAGAGAAACAATACGAACTCAAGGAAAAACATGTAGAGAGTTAGAGAGCGAGCTGCGAGCCCAAGAGACGGTGAAGGACAGAGACGGGCGGACATCATGAGACGCGCTGCGGGAGGAACGCCGAAGGTCAGATAAAAACGTAACCTTCAGGGCCGAGACAAAGTTTATCTCCCTGCTGCTTGTTGTGTCACATTTACAGAGCGTCTGTCCTTATTCTCCACAACAATGTTTGTTCCTGCAGAGCACACGCTTTCAGCTGTGCGTTACAACTATGATCTGTATCAATAATCAGTAATAATCAATCAGGCTGCTGCTCTTTCCCCCGGGCTGAGCAACCTCCTGTGAGACATCGCTCTGTGACGCAGCGAGCTGAACACAGCTGGATCCCCACGGTGACTCTGTGAGATGAATTTACAGAAATGCAAACAATAAACAGTTTGAATGTTTTGTAAATTATCTCCTAATGCTGTACGACACAGGTCTACCTCCGTGAGACTGATGGAGGTGGAGCAGCAGCTCCACCAGGCCGGCTCAGAGGGAAGCCCCTGAGTCTGAGTGCGGATCGTTTACAAACACAATGATCAGACGATTCCAGGGAAGGATCCTGGTTTATCATAATGATGATGATGATGATGATGATGATGATGATGATGTCTGTTCAGTTTGACTCTTTGTTTCGTTTACATCGCTCCAACATCAGAGAGAAGACCTGAGCAGACGAGCCCCTATGAGCAGCTGCTGGGAAGGAAAACTCCTCAGGTCTGTTTCCTCCACCTAAAACTCAGGTTCAGTCTTGCCCAACAGTACTCTGGAGTGCACGCTGGAGCAGCCAGGGATCAAACCCCCGACCTTGTGATTAGCACGGTGACAGAGCTCCGCCTCCTGAGCCGCAGCTCTGTCACCGTGCTCCATCAAACCTCTGTGATTCGATGACTGAGCAGGTGGAGTTTGTTCTCGAGGAGGTGGATGGAAAGACCTTTTTCATTTTGTCGGGAACCTGCTGTCACGGTAACATCTGCCCCTGCGTTTCCGTGGCGCCCACATCAGTCTCTGTTGTCAGGCTGAAATGAATGTTAGACACACAGACTCACAACCTCCAGCTGCCTGTTGTCTCTGTGATGCAGTGAGGAGCACACGCAGTACTACACAGTACTACACAGTACTACACAGTACTACACAGTACTACACAGTACTACGCGGTACTACACGGTACTACGCAGTACTACGCAGTACTACACGGTACTACACGGTACTACATGGTACTACACAGTACTACACGGTACTACACAGTACGACACAGTACTACACGGTACTACACAGTAGTACATGGTACTACACAGTACTACATGGTACTACACAGTACGACACAGTACTACACGGTACTACACAGTAGTACACGGTACTACACAGTACGACACAGTACTACACGGTACTACACAGTAGTACATGGTACTACACAGTACTACATGGTACTACACAGTACGACACAGTACTACACGGTACTACACAGTAGTACACGGTACTACACAGTACTACACGGTACTACACAGTACTACACAGTAGTACACGGTACTACACGGTACTACACAGTACTACGCAGTACTACACAGTACTACGCAGTACTACACAGTACTACATGGTACTACACAGTAGTACACGGTACTACACGGTACTACACAGTACTACACAGTACTACACAGTAGTACACGGTACTACACGGTACTACACGGTACAGTACTACACAGTACTACACGGTACTACACAGTACTACACGGTACTACACAGTACTACACAGTACTACAAGGTACTACACAGTACTACACAGTGCTACACGGTACTACGCAGTACTACACAGTACTACACGGTACTACACGGTACTACACGGTACTACACAGTACTACACGGTACTACACGGTACTACACAGTACTACACAGTACTACACGATACTACACGGTACTACACAGTACTACACAGTACTACATGGTAATACACAGTACTACACAGTACTACACAGTACTACATGGTACTACACGGTACTACACAGTACTACACGGTACTACACGGTACTACACAGTACTACATGGTACTACACAGTACTACACAGTACTACACGGTACTACACGGTACTACACGGTACTACATGGTAATACATGGTACTACACAGTACTACATGGTACTACACGGTACTACACAGTACTACACGGTACTACACGGTACTACACCGTACTACATGGTACTACACAGTACTACACAGTACTACACGGTACTACACGGTACTACACGGTACTACATGGTAATACATGGTACTACACAGTACTACATGGTACTACACGGTACTACACAGTACTACACGGTACTACACGGTACTACACAGTACTACATGGTACTACACAGTACTACACGGTACTACATGGTACTACATGGTACTACATGGTACTACATGGTACTACACAGTACTGGGAGGAAAGATATCATAACTCACAAAAACACCATAAACACAAAGTAAATAAGTTAAAGCAGCTGTTATGAGGAGGACTCTTTGATCCACAGACAGCATCACTCGTCAGTAGCAACGATTAACCTCTGACAGTTCTAGCACGTCTGTATAAAGCTGGATGTTGGCAGCTGTGTGACACAGTGAATCGGAGATTATGAATCCGAATTTCAGGAGCAGGACCGCGCCTCCAAACACGCTCCTTCCGGCATCTATATAGGTTCCCCCAGTTCTGCAAGCTGTTCATTCTCGTTTACGTGCCCCTCCCTCCTTGTTTTCAGTTCTTTAACTACTTCACTTCTATTTAGTACACGGGGATCTGCCCGGGAGCCGTCGGCCTTCCCCAAACCGCAGCTCAATTCATGTCAAAGCATCACCTTTACCTACTAAAACGCTGGAAACCTAAAATGTGGGCCCAGCGAGTGAAATGTCCTCACAGAGATAGACTTACGAGTGCACTCAGTGTGCTGTGTGTCGTCTGTTTAATTTCCTGGCCTGCTATCGTTTTACTCTGAGAGTCGTCAAAATAGGATTAGAGCGTTTAATAAAGCAGGATTCCCACTGGGCAACACACACACATACAGACACACACATACACACACGCACACACACACACACACACACACACACAGACACACACACACACACACACACACACACACACACAGACACACACACACATACAGGCACACACACACAGACACACACACACACACACGCACACACACACGCACACACGCACACACACCCCACATGTGACCACACATCTGTGATGAGGGTTTCTAAGTGTTGTTTTGAAGGTTGAAGTGAGTTTTTCTCTCCGTCTCTCCGTCGCTCTGAGCCGGAGGAGCACCACAGGTGTGACTGTCAGACCAAAACAACAGAGACTAGTTTTCAGATTAACTAAATAATTTAATTAATAATTTAATTTTCTTTTTTCAAAAGTCTACTTTTTGATTTTACTTCAGTTACCTAAAATGTTTTTTTTTAAGTTTGCTTTCAGGTCACTGTAATAAACATCTGCTTCAGCCCTGTGAGCTCTGCAGGTGGTGCTTTGGACCTCCACCCATCGCTGCCTCTGCCTTGTACTACCTCTGACCCCGGAGACAGACACACTCACCTAGAGTCACTGAGTTTGATTCCTGTGATTAAAGACTGATCGCACCACACTTTCTCCACATTCTCCTGAGGAACCTCGCTGCTGTTACTGCGCTCCACGTTTCGAGTCCTTTACAGCTGGAAACACTGTGTCAAAGTGTTAATACACCTGAACTTCCGAAACATCTGCTTTCATAAAGGTGCTGTGATTGGATGCTCCCGTGGAAGCAGTAATGCAGCAGTAAACTTCTTCATGTGACGGTGATGAACAGCTGACCAAGGATCAGCTGAGGGCAGAGAGAAAGTATAACTGAGTGTGACCAACAACAGGTCACAGCATTTATGGAAGGACCCATTAGCTAATGATGACAGCAAGCTAATAACCGTCACAAAACATCTGGATTAGGAGAGGTCACAGTCATTCAGCCTCTCAGGGCTGGTCTGCTAACTGCTAATCAAAGCACAAGTCTATCAGCTAATGTAACGAGCTAACAGCTAATGTAACGAGCTAACAGCTAATGTAACGAGCTAACAGCTAATGTAACAAGCTAACAGCTAATGTAACGAGCTAACAGCTAATGTAACGAGCTAACAGCTAACGAATTTAAATAAGCTAGCTTACTTTACAACTGAAATAACTCATTAGCCGACACAGACTTATGCACGAAGACAAAAGTCAAACAGATAGTACTCAGTCTGGTGACTGATAGAAAAAAACTTGACAAAAACAAGAAAATGAATACTGAAAAAATAAAGAAAGAAGAATAAAGGGACCAATAAACCTGAAAGACTGACAAAGGAAGAAGCAAATGTCTCAGGAGATGAGGGGGAAGTATTCATGATATATGCAGTAGGAGTCGGTCCAGCAGCAGCAGTAGCTGGAGGATAAAGCTGCAGTGATGTGTAGCTGAGGAGTTCAGGGTTAACGAGTTCTCCAATTACTCAGTGAAAAAATGTCCCTGGACTTCCACGCTGCTGACATCCTCGCGCTCCGTGACCATAGGAACAGGACCGGACACAAGAACAGCAGTGATGACTTCTGCAGCAGGTGATGGAGGGCATTCGAGTGTTTGACGCAGCGAGCATGAGCACAATTATTCCAGCGATCGGGACAAAGACGAGGAGGAAGGAAAAATGTTCAGATCAATGTGTTTCAGTGATGACGCACACGTTTGTGCACATCCTGACCCGAGTGAGAGACATCACAAAGGCCGAGTTTACACATGATCGAGTGGTTAAAAAACACATGTCAAAGTTTCAGCGTTTGAAATGTGAATGTGCAGCTTTAACCTCTTAAGCCCCAAGCCTACCTGATCTCCTGCTTTTTAGAATAGAATAGAATAGAATTCAACTTTATTGTCATTGCACATGCACAGGTACAGGGCAACGAAATGCAGTTTGCATCCATCCAGAAGTGCTTTAGTGATATAGATATATTACAATATATATTAGCAATAATATAGATATGTAAGTATGTTACAGAAATGGGTCTATTATGGTATGTTATAATGTACACGGTATGAAGTATGTTAGGAATATTCTATAACTATAATTATGTACAGGCTGTAGTGAGTACAAGCTATGTACAGCTATGTACAGGCTATGAACAGGATATAAATATGAAAATAAAAAACTATACAGAAATCTGAGATATACAGTTATACAGAAATGTGAACTATGCAAGTTATAAACAGTTGTAGGATTGTAGGATTAAAAATTATCGTATGATTATTTACACAGAACTATACAGTAGTGCAGTTAAGATAAGTGAGATATGTGGATAATTTCTACAGAGGCTATATAAAGTGCTAGTGATTGTGAATGGTGGTTCAGTCCATGTTATTATTGTGTGTTTGAGGGTACGGTTGTCCATTGTGTGTGTGTGTAGGTGGTTGTGGGTGTGTGTATGTCCAGTCCATGAGTTTAACGTGGGTCAGATGTCAGGAGGCAGAGTTCAGGAGTCTGACAGCTGTGGGGAAGAAGCTGTTCTGGTACCTGGTGGTCTTAGTCCGGAGGCTCCTGTAGCGCCTCCTAGAGGGCAGGAGGGTGAAGAGTCTATGTGATGGGTGACTGGGGTCTCTGATGATTTTCCCAGCCCTTTTCAGACACCGCTTCCTGTAGATGTCCTTTATGGCAGGAAGTGGTGCTCCGGCGATGCGCTGGGCAGTTTTCACGACCCTCTGCAACGCCTTCCGGTCCGAGGCAGAGCAGTTCCCATACCAGACTGTTATACAGTTGGTCAGGATGCTCTCGATGGTGCAGCGATAGAAGTTCACCAGGATGTCTGAGGACAGGTGGTTTTTCCTCAGAGTCCTCAAGAAGAAGAGGCGCTGGTGAGCCTTCTTGACCAGCTTGGAGCAGTTGGTCGTCCAGATGAGATCCTCGAAGATGTGGACTCCCAGGAACTTGAAGCTGCTCACACGCTCCACAGCCGTCCCCTTAATGTGGATGGGTGGATGTGGGTCAGCATTCCTCCTGTAGTCCACGATGAGCTCCTTGGTCTTCTCTGTGTTAAGCAGCAGGTTGTTTCTGTCGCACCACTCAGCCAGACGATCCACCTCCTCCCTGTAGGCGGCCTCATCATTGTCACTGATGAGGCCAATCACCGTGGTGTCATCTGCAAACTTAATGATGGTGTTGGAACCATCAGCAGGTCTGCAGTCGTGGGTGAAGAGGGAGTAGAGGAAAGGGCTCATCACACAGCCTTGTGGTACACCGGTGTTTATTGTGATTGTAGATGAGCAGTGGTTATCCAGCCGGACATGTTGGGGGCGGTTGGTCAGGAAGTCCAGTAACCATTTGCAGATGAGGGGACCGATGCCCAGGTCTGTCAGTTTCCTGATGAGTTGTGAGGGGTGGATTGTATTGAATGCTGAACTGAAGTCTATAAACAGCATTCTGGCGTAGGTGTTGTTGTTGTCCAGGTGTGAGAGGACAGAGTGCAGTGCGATGGAGACTGCATCCTCTGTGCTCCTGTTCTGGCGGTATTCGAATTGGTGGGGGTCCAGGGTGGGGGGGAGACAGGATTTGAAGTGTGCTAGGACCAGCTGCTCTAAGCACTTAGTGATGATGGGGGTGAGTGCTACTGGGCGGTAGTCATTGAGGCAAGATGGGTTGGAGTTTTTGGGTATCGGGACGATGGAGGTGGATTTGAAGCAGGCCGGTACCACAGCGTGGGCCAAGGACAGGTTGAATATGTCTGCGAGCACTCCTGCAAGCTCCCCAGAACACGCTCTGAGAACACGCCCGGGGATGCCATCAGGACCTGCAGCCTTATGGACATTGATCCTGCTCAGCACCGCTCCTACATCGGTGGGGGAGAGAGTCAGAGGTTGGTGGTCTGGCGTCATGTCTGTTTTGGTTGTGGTTGTTGGATTCCCTCGCTCGCTTTGCCCCCGTATCAGGGGGCATTGGGGCTTAAGAGGTTAATACGCCGGGGGAACCATCCACAGAGACAGCTGTGTCACAGAGGAGCTGGAGACCTGCTGTGATGGGTGGAGAGGGCGGAGGCCGAACTGAAGATGCTCAGGTGTTTGGCGTGGACACTTTGAGCCGTGCTGCGAGCTGCAGGGACCGGATCGCCGTGTTCCCTCGGGCCTCGTTCAGCTGTCATCACAGCTCTTCCCTCTCTTTAACCTGTTGGAGGAGAGTTGATGAGTCACCGGCGCTACAACTGAACATGATTATAATCATTGTTTCTCAGCACAGAGTCGTTACGATGACTCGGGGTAGCAGCGCTGCTTGATTGTCACAATCCTCAGATAACAGGTGAAGGTGAGAACACGGTGCACATTTCCCCGTGTGCAGGCAAACTGACGTCAAACACGCTTCATTTAATGAGCTGCTATTGTGGTGGCGAGTGTTTGAGTCACTGAGTTCACATCCAATCCTCCGCCTCTTCCTCATCCATCCTTTCATCGTCCTTCTCTCCACTCCGACTGGAACTTTTCCGCTTCATTTCCTGCCTCTGTCCGCTCATCGTTAGCTCTGTGTTTGCAGTTTTTATTAAGCGCTTCATGTTTATCCTTTATTATCAGTTCGTGTTCAGTATAAAAGTATGAATGACTGTTATCAGTAAAGCCTTCAGCTCAAGAGGGAGCTACACCTCATTATTACAGTTAAATTACACAGTAGATCACAGCCGTGCATGTCAATATGACCACGTTAGTTTGGCACTAATATAAAAATACTGTTCAGGAGAAGCGTGGCAGAAAGGAAAACTACAGCGAGGCAGCAGCACAGGTACAGCTCTGATAGCTCAGAGTGTTCATCACCAGCTGGAAACAGTAAACAGACGGACTGTAAATATTCTGCAGAAACTGTGACGCTGTGTGCTGATAACTATAAGGCTTCATTAATTATTACTCATCAAGTGCAAACCTCCAGACTGCTGAGGGTCAGAGGTCACAGTTGCAAACGTTTATGTACTGTAAAAGAAAAATTGTTCCTCTTCCAGTCTGAAACTCCTTCTTGGAGTAACACACGGAGACTGCAGGGCTTCCCTCCACCGCAGCAGAGA
Organism: Neolamprologus brichardi; assembly: GCF_056152115.1. Lineage (NCBI taxonomy): Eukaryota > Metazoa > Chordata > Actinopteri > Cichliformes > Cichlidae > Neolamprologus > Neolamprologus brichardi. Next base: position 39,998,538 of record NC_142112.1, read on the forward strand.
CAGCGCTCCGGCGGAAAACTGTAAATTTCACCTGGATTTCCTGCAAAGACACAGAAAACCTTGACCCCACAAACCCCAGGAGCCTGATAGAAAGATTAGCAGGCTGAAGCCAGTGTGTGTGTGTGTGTGTGTGTGTGTGCGTTTGGGCAGATGTTTTATGGGTCTTTGCGTTGACGTTTAAAAGGGGAAGGACACTGAAAAACGTCTCTGCAGGGCAGACAGATGAGGACCGAGGGAGGAAGAGGGGGAAGCTGAGGGTGGGTTCCCACCATAAATCAAAAACACAGATGGTTCGAGAAGCACAGTCTCCATCCTCAGCTGAGGGATTCTCTCACTGAGTGTTTAGCTGCGTTATGATGTTCCTCTTTCGCCCCATGGAGGTGATCACACTCACTCTTTGGTCGTTTGGGGCTTTTAACGAGTTCCTTGAGCTTTTGATTTTCCAGCGTGGAGTTATTGCACAGCTGACGTCTTGAATGACTTCAAGGGGCAGAAGCTGGAATTCATTTTGGATTCGGGTGTAATTCAAGTTTGGACCACTCTGGCAGGGTTCGTTTAAACTGGCACAGACCGTTTAAGCCTAGTCCACAACCTGTCAGTAGCGCTGAGGTCGGACTTTGGGAAGCCTATTCCAGCAGGTTAGTGTTAGCCTGCTTTATCCACAACCAGGGCTTCGTTGTCCCGCTGGAACACTGGATGGTGCCACCACCATCACGGTTCATGTTCATCCATGTGGGCAGCTGACGTGTTCAGCTGAGCTTGAAGGAGCTTCGTTCGCCGTCTCTTCTTTACTCGGTCTACAGCGAAGAAAAACTCACTTCAGTGTGGACAGTCTGTGGCAGGCTTGAGCCTTTGTGGTTCCTGAGTTGTTCCTAAACAGTTTCCATCTGACGGTGACAGCTTGGTTCTTCTAGCAGACCTCAGCAAACTAATGGCTCATCTGAATAACTTGCACATGCATACAGTTGTTTGAACTGATAATCTTGGAATCTGTAGTTGCTTAAAAATGGCTCCAGGAGACCTTCTGTAACTCTATAACTCTCCTTCTTAGATCTACACTGAGTTTCTTGGACTTCCTCGTTGTTCTGAGTGTTTGTCAGTCCAGTGAGTGCCATCAAACGAATCCTTTATATGCCGGCAAAGAGAAGCTACCAGACCAACTGCAGAGCTTTCAGCACCACTTATTAAAATATTGAAGTTTGTATATGTATGTATCCCCAGCTGTATGTATATTTCTGAAAATGGTGCGCACCTTTGTCGTCATGTGGTAGCCTCATGTGTGGTTCTTAGGAACACGTCATGTTAAGTGAATATAACTGTATAGGAAGGTACACAATGTAAATATGAATGTGCATGTGTGTGTTGTTCAGCTAGTGCTCACTACATGTGCAGTTGTGTTTGCAGTGCAGACCTGGTGTATTAAGCTGTCTGATGCTTTGGGGGAACTGTTGCACAGTCTGGCAGCGAGGGCCAAATGCTGCCAGATGGCAGGAGAGTAAGGAGCCCGTGTGAGGGATCCTGCATAATGCCGGTGGCTTTGTGGTTGCAGCGTGTGTGGAAAATGTCCTTGAGCAGGGAAGAGAAACGTCGATGATTCTCTCAGCTGTCTTCACTAACCGCTGCAGGGATTTCCCATCTGATACAGTGCAGTTTCCATAGCAGATAGTGATGTAGCCACTCAGGATGCTCTCCATGGGCCCCCTGTAGGATGCTGTGAGGATGAATGGTGGGAGACGGTGCTGCTGCTGCTGCCAATGAAGACGTGTCGAGGGACCGAGTAAGATTCATTTTTCAGGTGAACATCAAGGAATTTAAAGTTCTGGACAAACTCCAGGATCCATCGATAAACGGTTCATGATCATGTCAACAATCATCACATTTGTTCTGTCAACATTCAGACTGAAGAGTCAGACTGCTGATTTCACCGAAAGCTCACCCACTCCCAGCCCACTGCCAAACGTTCCAGCTCATGTAGAGCAGAAAACCTATGAACACAGCTTCAATCTCAACCAGAAACCGAACTCTGTGATTTGGACAAGAGGAATGTAACTAGAGAAACTTTATGTGAATTTCAGGAGCTGGACCAGACCTCAGTCAGACCTCAGTCCTGGTCTATAAATGTGCATTTGGGAAGCTTATTTATGTGTTCTTGTTTCTTGTTATGTGTTCTCTGTTCTTTTTGCTCTGGTTGTCAAGCTCTCTCCAAACATCAGGGGAATCTACCAGAGCCAGGAACTGCCTGTACTCAGCAAGCCTCTGGCCTTGTTGCTTTATTATCAATTAATATTTGAGGTTCTTGTTAGGGAAACATATTTTCAATAAGAGTTCATTAAAATTACTGATCTCTTTCACCCGGTCAAAGGAAAAGTTTGGGTCATCAGCAATGATGACTCACAGGATTAAATGAAATCTTTAAAAATCTCATACAGCTAATGACGTGCCACCGATCCTTCAGGAGACAATGTCCTACATACGCACATGATCCTGACAGGCAGCGTGGGGGGGGGGGGGGGTATAAGACATTTATAAGAAATTCAATGCAAACAGATGCAGCCAAAATATGTTTGAACTAAATCTCATCAAAACACAAAAGGCTGAAGAGAGCCCATCCTGATGGTGAGCGAACTTTACACGAGTCAAATATCATCAAACTGTCAGCCTCACACACACACACACACACACCGCTGGAGGAGCACAGCATTCTCAGGTAGGGATGTCAGATACCATCAGTCTGATTGGCCACGAGCGAATGCTGGATTTCCCAGGGGGCCGTGTGGCCAGCGGCAGTCCCAGACAGACAGGAAGTGCTGAATGAAAACGTGGCAGAGAGAGATGAGGGAGGGAAACAGAGTTAAATTACATCACACCAACTCTGACAGCTGGATGTGACATTGAGGAAAAGTTGAGTGTGTTGATGCTTTCTCTCAGGTTCTGTCACGTTCAACTGGTGGACGCTCATATTAAACTCTCTGTGCTGAGCACTGAATGCTGCCCAACAAACAAAACCCTTTGAAGCTAATTGTATCGCAAACTGTGTATCGGTAACTGTGGGAGAGGAGGTTTCAAACTACCTCCACCATACAAGTCCTGTCAGTGTATGTACCACGGTCATACGTGTACCTCTGCAATGGACTGCAGAGTTAAGAATGTGCCGATCCAAAGAGAGACACCATGAACCACCTGCTGGTTCTCATCCTGGTCTCAAAACAGAGCTCACCGAGATACGAAGAAAAAGTGACACGTGTTTCTTTGGTACTTTTCTTTTGTGGCAGTCAGTACACCTTCACACTGAATGTATTTCAGCTGAAAGTATGCTTTGTGTTGGCAGCTCTTTGTTACCATAAACCTGTAACTGCACAAAAGCCAGCTTTCAACCATGTGGTCAGACGTCAACCCAAAATCTGGTTTCTAAGAATAAACTCACAAAACAAACCAACAGCAAACCAAAGCATGACCTTTAACATCCACCAGGTCATTGGTGACCCACCCTCCATCATCCATCCATCATCCACCCCTCCATCATCCATCATCCATCCATCATCCACCCATCCATCATCCACCCCTCCATCATCCATCCATCATCCACCTATCCATCATCCAACCCTCCATCATCCATCCATCATCCACCCATCCATCATCCATCCATAATCCACCCATCCATCAACCACCCCTCCATCATCCATCCATCATCCATCCATCCATCATCCACCCATCCATCATCCACCCCTCCATCATCCATCCATCATCCATCCATCCATCATCCACCCCTCCATCATCCATCATCCATCCATCATCCACGCATCCATCATCCACCCCTCCATCATCCATCCATCATCCATCCATCCATCATCCACCCCTCCATCATCCATCCATCATCCACCCATCCATCATCCAACCCTCCATCATCCATCCATCATCCACCCATCCATCATCCACCCCTCCATCATCCACCCCTCCATCATTCATCCATCGTCCACCCGTCCATCATCCACCCTTCCATCATCCACCCCTCCATCATCCATCCATCATCCACCCCTCCATCATCCACCCATCCATCATCCACCCCTCCATCATCCATCCATCATCCATCCATCCATCATCCACCCCTCAATCATCCATCCATCATCCATCCATCATCCACCCCTCCATCATCCATCCATCATCCACCCATCCATCATCCACCCCTCTATCATCCACCCCTCCATCATCCATCCATCATCCATCCATCATCCATCCATCCATCATCCATCCATCATCCATCCATCCATCATCCATCATCCATCCATCATCCATCATCCATCCATCCATCGACCCACCCCTCCATCATCCATCCATCGACCCACCCCTCCATCATCCACCACTCCATCATCCATCCATCATCCATCCATCCATCCATCCATCCATCCCTCCATCATCCATCCATCCATCGACCCACCCCTCCATAATCCATCCATCATCCATCCATCCATCATCCACCCCTCCATCATCCATCTATCATCCACCCATCATCCACCCATCCATCATCCACCCCTCCATCATCCACCCATCCATCATCCCCCTCCATCATCCACCCCTCCATCATCCACCCATCCATCATCCACCCCTCCATCATCCACCCATCCATCATCCACCCCTCCATCATCCACCCATCCATCATCCACCCCTCCATCATCCATCCATCCATCATCCACCCATCCATCATCCACCCCTCCATCTTCCACCCCTCCATCATCCATCCATCATCCACCCATCCATCATCCACCCCTCCATCATCCACCCCTCCATCATCCATCCATCATCCATCCATCATCCACCCATCCATCATCCACCCCTCCATCATCCACCCCTCCATCATCCATCTATCATCCACCCATCCATCATCAACCCCTCCATCATCCACCCATCCATCATCCACCCCTCCATCATCCATCCATCGACCCACCCCTCCATCATCCATCCAACCATTGACCCACCCATCCATCATCCACCCCTCCATCATCCATCCATCATCCATCCATCATCCACCCATCCATCATCCACCCCTCCATCATCCATCCATCGACCCACCCCTCCATCATCCATCCAACCATTGACCCACCCCTCCATCATCCACCCCTCCATCATCCATCCATCATCCATCCATCATCCACCCATCCATTATCCATCTATCATCCACCCATCCATCATCAACCCCTCCATCATCCACCCCTCCATCATCCATCCATCGACCCACCCCTCCATCATCCATCCAACCATTGACCCACCCATCCATCATCCACCCATCCATCCATCATCCACCCATCCATCATCCATCCATCCATCAACCCACCCCTCCATCCATCCATCGACCCACCCCTCCATCATCCATCCATCGACCCACCCCTCCATCATCCACCACTCCATCATCCATCCATCATCCATCCATCCATCCATCCATCCATCCATCCATCCATCCATCCATCATCCATCCATCCATCGACCCACCCCTCCATAATCCATCCATCATCCATCCATCCATCATCCACCCCTCCATCATCCATCTATCATCCATCCATCATCCACCCCTCCATCATCCACCCATCCATCATCCACCCCTCCATCATCCACCCATCCATCATCCACCCATCCATCATCCCCCTCCATCATCCACCCCTCCATCATCCACCCATCCATCATCCACCCCTCCATCATCCACCCATCCATCATCCACCCCTCCATCATCCATCCATCCATCATCCAACCATCCATCAACTTATCCAGGTTTGAGTTGTATGAGCAGTCTAAACAGAGACTTCCCTCTCCCTCCTCCATATATACACCAGATCTATCTCCACTGTGTCTTGGACATGCTCCAGGACCACCTCCTGGAAGAGAATGCCCAAGATACCTCACCTGCCTCACAAACAGGAAGCATCCTAGTCACATACCCACCTTTGATGTGCCAGAGTGGAAGCTCTGCTCTGAGATCCATCTGAATGTCTAAGGCACCTTTTGGAGTCACCACCTAGAGCCCATAGACATATGTGAGAGTAGATCGACTGATAAACCATCAGCTTGGCTTCCACACTGCCTTAAAGAAACACAGGTGTGGTATGATGCCCTCCGCTTCATCAACTTTCATGACTTTCAGCTTTACTGTCTTATAAGCCCCACACCACACCTGTGATCTCACTTTGGAGGAGGAACTACCAAACATATCAGAACTTTCCCCGTGTGCTCAGTCCACAAAGCTGCAGGCAGCGTGGGGGGAGGAGTTCATTGTTCCTGCAAGTCAGTATCTGGGGAATAAAACCTTGTTGAAGTTCTTTCTCACACCAGCGTACAAACAGGGAAAATCAGACTTTGCTGCTGCACACAGCACTGTTACTGTAATAAATCTGTGCCTGAGTCGCCACATGTTCAGACTGGTCTGAGACCTGTTTACCTGCAGAGGAATGTGCAGAGCGAGAGGAATGTGACTCGTCCAGCACACTGAAGCTGACTCTGACTATCTATCTATCTATCTATCTATCTATCTATCTATCTATCTATCTATCTATCTATCTGACATTCAATGTTTTTAGGTGTTTTTGCAGCGACCACATGCTCCGTCTGGCCATCTGCGTGTTCGTGTGTGTGTTTTGGTGTACACAGTATACATGTGGACTGGTCAGATGGTCTGTCTAGACGTGTGCGTGTGCCTGTGTGTGTGTGTGTGTGTGTGTATGTTCAGGGTGTGATGTATTGGCGAGTCAAACACACACTGTTGCCGAGGCATCGTCTAAAGGCACTGCTCTCTGTTTATGCTACAGTATATTACAAACAGCATAATCCACAAAAGTGCGTGTGTTCAGGTTACAGCTCCCCCTGGTGGTCTCAGAACGCAGTGTTTCCCACAGAGGCCACGCCCCTAACAATGGTAACTTTAAGCGTTATTATATACAGTTGTGATGACGGGTTGGCATGAACAGTTTGTGCATCGAGCTGTAAACATGTTTATTCCTGCTGTAAAGTTTTAACATGGGACTGACTCAGTGCTGCCTCTGCTGGACGTCGGAGCAACTGCAGGTTTTGGTTGTTCAGTTCTTTAGCCTGTTTCTTCCAGTCACTATGTCAATATGGACTACATGGGTGGAGCCTAGACTGCGTTAGAGATGCTCTGACCTCACTGACACAGAGCAGGGTTCAGTGGTTATGGCTGTTGGACCACAGTGAGCCGTGCGTTGGTTCACCTGTCCTGTTGCTGATCGTAACAGTTGAGTTACCTGCAGGTATTTTCACCTGAACGTTTCTAACACTTCTAACAACAAACTCTTCATTCCTGATAAAGTCAGACTTTAAAGGATAATCAAAGTTGTTTCTACTAAAGCAGCTCGGCCTGACCTGTCTCACACACACACATACACACATACACACACACACACACACACACACACACACACACACACACACATACACACACACACCGTCAGACAGGCTGTTCTTGGAGATGCCTGACTTTACCTCGAGTACTGCCCACACTGACACACACACACTGATGTCGACCCGCCCACGCATCACATCATCACGCACAAACACACAGACGGCCAGACAAACAGTACGACCTGGAACACACACACACACACACACACACACACACACACACACACACACACACACACACACACACACACACAGTCACACGTGTGAGCCATGAGTAATTGTCTGAATCACACAGAGAAAGTCAGAGAAAGTAAGTGTACTTGTGCTCTCTGCATGTCTGCTGTGATGTTTGTAACTCTGTGTTCCAGGCGGCCGAAGCGGCTCGATGGATTGCTGCACGTTTAAGTTTTACAGGTTTGTTTAGACCTGAGCAGCAAACACGTCTGATGAATCCATATTCATGAGCTGCTCCCAGAGGAGTAACAGAAGCATGTGCTGCTCACACAGAGAGCCTGGTTGGCAGCGGTGGACTCGGCCTGCGCTGAAGCCACAACAATACAACCTTTAACATTCATAGAGATTTCAACACAGGCACTTCCACCCCTGCGGCTTCATCGATGCCAAACATTGGCTGAAGCTGAGCAGGGGATCTTCTGTCTGCAATAAAAGCTTTTATGCAACCGTCAGAGAGCTGCAGGAAACACTGGACCTGGAATCTCTGGCACCGTGCGTGAATTAGGGAGCAGACGTGAGTAACTACTGCACACCTGGTTTAGCCGTACGTGGAATCACCTGGTGGGACTTTGTGTTGGTCTGTTTGTGTAATTCACTGACGAAAATGCACCATGTGATCATGGTTAAAAAGACCATGGTACTGAGGGGCTGGTCTCACAGACTCACCTGTGTTCACAAATCTTAGCAACAAGATTTTTAACAGGACAATAAAAGATCAATGTTGAGTTCACATCTGGAGGGCGTCCTCAGTGCTGCCCAGTCTAATCCTAAAAATTCAAAGCACACCAGAATTTTGCTTTTAATGACCAAAAATGAGTGAAAATGTCACAGCGAGAGCCCGCATCCAGTGAAGCAGCTCCAGGGAGGAGGCAGGAAATGTGTCCACCTGACAGAGGACTGGATCAGTGGGGCCGTCCCACCTGTCCAGGGCCGGATACCTGCTGGGGAGCAGCTGTGACCACCTGGAATTCTGCTTCATGGGCACATGGACAGCCCAATCAGCCGACCCCCTTAGAATGAACCGCTTCTTGTACAATAACGTGCACGTACTCAATGAAGCCAAGTAAAACTTTATCTTTTAAGCTTGGTAAGTGTAAACTTTTAATTTCCTTTATTGTGTCCTGGAGTTTTGCTACCTCGTGACTTCATACGTGCAGCCGATGATGCTGATCCTAATAAAGGATCAGGGATGAAGAGTTGCAGGAAGCCTGCAGAGACACTCAAAGAACCAAAGTCATATCTGTACAGGAAGCAGAGACAGGCTGACTGTGTTGGTGAGCTCTGCAGGCAAACGTGATGTTAAAGAGGCGGTATCTGTGCAGAGCATGCTGACGCTTCAGAGCTGAAGGATGCTGCGTGTCCTTGTGGTGTGCTGCTACGCTGGATACAAGTCTTTTACAGCTGTTACTGACACTGACAGCCTGGAACTCTTTAGTTATTTTGTATTTTAATGTTCAAAATGTGAACTCTAGCTAACAACTGTAGAAATCTCCAAATATGGGCCCAAACCATCAGCATCCACTGCCCAGTG